>NC_039488.1:13829044-13934288 GCF_003590095.1 Trichoplusia ni | reverse complement strand
TTTAAGCGTTTACATAAGCACTTTATGTTGAGAACAAATTGGACATGTTGGCGAATTTCGGGGCTGCTTTACTCCATTTTCTGAGATTTATTTAATAACTTAATTTTAAAATATTTAGGATTAACAATTTTAAAGCAATCTATTTTATTAAACAGCATTTAAATTCCATTAAGTTTTGTACATTACAACTAAAGACCATTTAAAACCAATTGCATTTAGGAAATTATTTTATCAAGTTCATGCAATAACAAAACAAACTAAAATTACAAGAACAGACTAAAATATACTCTACTGACTTTTATTTAGAATGTAATGTTACGCAAACATAAAGTTATGCGGTTGCACTTAAAATGCGGTAACAATAAAATTTAAATGGAATTCAAAAATTATAAATAGTCAATAACCTCTAGTTACTGGTCACTTGACCTTGCTAGAGATAGTGGACTGAGCGAGTTACTGGCGCCGAGCGACTGGCACATAATTGCTTACAAGCATTCGTAAAAGTTGCGAACTTTGACATTTTGAAGTTTAACTCGAAATGGTAAAGTTGATTTTCATGATTCGTAAGCAAATATAACATGTTATCAATGCCTATGTAAAGGTAATTAATCGATGCTTTTTAACGTTAATTGCTTCTTGACACTCTTTTGTCACGACTATTGTTTGGATCTAAGAAAGACGAACATAAACTTTTATACTTTTTTCTCTCCAGCAAGGAAAATGTGTTATTTGTGAAAAGATTGCCAAACCAATAAAACCGTAATAATTTCTTCATGTAAATATAATTTTGACAGACCCTCTCACGGTCTGCTACTTACACAATATCCCTGACAAAGAATTTCGTCTATGCCTCTAGTAGGAACCCAGCAGTCCCACAGTCCTTTAGACGGTAGTCCCCATCACACATGGCCAGCCTTCAAGTGTCACAATAACATACTTTATCCACGCATGCGCATTAGAACATGCCGTGATATTTATTATTTCGTTACGCATCGGCTCACACTATTATAATGATAAATGACTTTATGTTATGCAGTAATGATGTCACCATCATTACACTGACTCTTTAAATAATAGGAACATGAATTTGTTTAGTACTAGAAAAGATTTGTAATAAAACCTGGTTTGTCATAGTAAATTCGTCTGCGAGGATAGCCGAGTGATATAGTTCACGAAGCTTAAGTAAGCGACGGGTAGGTGGTGGATGTAATTCTCGCATTTGAGTGATTAACAAAAAAAGATTTGTTTTTTTTTTTATTATGTACCAGGTACAATGTATAAATGCTTTTATGCTTAATAACGGTGACATTGTAATAATTACAAAACAGGTCATCTTTTGAGATAAGCTCAAGTGTTTACGTATTTCAGATTTGATTCGAGTTTGATAGTTTTATTCAATTGTTAGATAACTGTCACTTGATTCTTATCTTATCTGTAAACGCACGTGGCACTAAAGTTTCAATGTATGGATACTTAATAAAAATACCATTTCTCGTACAGTACACCCATTACGTCACATAATTTAATATTTCACAACTTTCATACACCGGCATCTAGTGATAAACGAGGCAAAGAGTGTTTATGAGTACTAGATAACTGATAATAAACTTAAAAAAAAAAATGTTGTTATTAACAGCCAGACACGGATTTTTGATAGTGCACCCCTGGATGAAGCAAGCAGTAATTGTCCTATACTTTAAAAGTGAAGAAAGATTGAACTTATCTTAAGCTCTCTCTATTATAATATGTAATGATGTAACAAAAAAAAAGCATTTTAAGACAACCATTGACTCATTTTACGTCGTATTTTTATTCCTGTTATGTGCCTCGCAGGTATCGATAATTTATGAATACGAAATCTGTACTTAAAACTTCAACGTTGATGCAAAACGTAATGACAGCAAAAGTAACTAACACCGGTGTTATACAACCTCCACGGTACGACTATAACACGATACATTTCGGTACATATACTTCCGAACATTAGATAACGACTTCCGATACAGCTAATGATATTCAGAGCTAGGTTGCAACGTCCCCAAATCGTCTAGACTGCACTCGCGGAAGGCGCGCGCTCAATGCTAACGCACCTGCTTTGACTAGTGCTTTCATGTGGCGATGCTTGGTTGTTAATAAACACAAATGGCCGTAAAGGATTTGGTCCATTATCATGGACAGGTACCCGATGTCTTTCGAAAGGATACATAATTGTAACCAAATTTTTAAGTTCACCATCTGGACCACATTATAGAATCTATTTTTTAATCATTTGTTTCTTAGTTTAGGTTTATAAATTCACACCAAAAAAGCAATAATAAAATTGTGTCCTTTTTTCTTTCCATTCAATAAATACTTTTCTAACAAAACCTGTAGGTATTTGTTACCAGAAAATGTTTTTTCTTTATTTTTCATAAAAAAAGTATTTTATTTATAAACATACATACAGTAATGTAACAGTTTATGTATAGGTAAGTACAGTTAGCAGCTCCATTTTAGTATGACCGGTAGTGGTCGGCCTCGCGCATGCGCAGCACGGCCGGCGTCTGCGCGCGCGCACAATAGACGCACTCACATGTCGCGATCATAATCCTCGCACTTTCAAACTTATGCACTTTTTTTATTTCTACAGGTTTATCGGAGTATCAGAAAGTTTTGATATTTTTGTTTAATTACAAAAATGAAAGCTTTTGATGTCAAGTGGCATGTAGATACTGAAACATATACAATTCTTATTATCCATTGTCACCAAAATAAAACGGCAAAACGATAAAAATATAAATGAAACGTTAAACGTAATCCCAGCATTTACGATACACGGAATAATTACAAACGATTTTGAACTTTATCGATGAAAAAAGGGCCTAAAATCGCATAGCACGTCATGATCGTATAAAGGGAATTCTCCTTTTATATCCGTAACTAGCTGTTACCCGCGACATCGTCCCCGTGGGTAGAAGATATAAGTTATGAATCATATCATATCATACTAATCATACTTCATACTCATACTAATATTTAAAGCTGAAGAGTTTGTTTGTTTGAACGCGCTAATCTCAGGAACTACTGGTCCAAATTGAAAAAATATTTTTGTGTTGAATAGACCATTCATCGAGGAAGGCTTTAGGCTATAAACCATCACGCTGCGACTAATAGGAGCAAAGATACAATGGAAAATGTGAAAAAAAATCAGGGCAGGTATAAATCATAATTTGTATCTTCTACCCACGGGGACGAAGTCGCGGGCAACAGCTAGTTCATTAATAAGAAGCTTGGATTCCAAAACTAAGTTAGAAAAAGGGTCTTTTAAAAAATGACATCCTGACTTTAAGGTTCTATGCATAGATTCGTATGCACGATGTACAAGTTAAATGTGTTATTAGTCAGTCTTAATGTGAGTTTTTAAAATAACACGCACTATTGTTATTACTCTAAGGCATAACTGACAAAGGATTAAAGAAAACATAGTGAGGAAGATTGGATACCAAACATAGGAATTTGTAATCGCCAACTTGAAATGCGAACGTGCGGTGACTAATGCTGAATCCTGTCCTATATGGGAAGACGCTTGTGCCGAGTAACAGGACATTACTAGGCTGGTATTATAATCACTAATCAAAGATACCGTCTTTAGGAATTCACATCAACTTTAAAGCCTACAACTTACATCTAACTAGGCGTAGTACATGTATCACACATAATTGAATAACAGCATGTCCCGGCACGTGACGCCAATCAGACTACATTCGCACTAATTGTAATGAGCGCATTAATTGTGACGCACACTGCACGCTGTGAGAAATCTGTCCACTGCACAATGGGCGCATTTCTTATTACTATACAATAGGACACAATTATAGAGGCTCCGCGTTCGTTCCATTTGTCACGTGTTAGCTTTTATATCTTTAAAAGCAATTTCAAGTGAAAATGTTTAACACTAACTATCCTAATCGGATCAAACACAGTATTGTTTCTAGATTTCTATCGGAAAAGTAATGTTTCAGTATGTCTTACTAATCAATTAAGGAAAATCAGTGTATGGTCTAAACTTATAGTTGTTTTCTTGTAAAATAATTCGGCTTTCATCTACAGAATGTTCTCAGACTCTTTATAGAACTAACCTTTTTTTTAATTCATTAGCCATAATGATGTCTTTTACTTATTTTACAATTTAAATTTCAATTAAATACTACGTTATCTACAATTTATTGATTAATTACGTTTCAGTATATTATAAAGTAGGTCGTATGTAGAGAGGCGTTATGTCGGCTGGATGCGTTGTACATCGGCTGTTAAACCACCGCCGCGTCGGAGATCAGGAGATTAGTGCAGCTGCCGCCGGACGCACTACTCGATAACAATGTATCAAGGAGGCTTGTCAATTACACACAATGTGCATTACATACAGAAATTATACGGAAATATATTAAGCGAGCATAATAAGCCTTAATTTAGAATCTAATATGTTAAATATAGATCAACTTGTTTTGAAAGACGTTTTGAAGGCTCATTCTCAAAATTACCACTTCTCAAAATGACTACAGGTAGCAAAATATCCCTTTCGCACAACGACCCTTTCGCAAAATAGCCCATTCGCACAACGTTTTTTTTAGCTAAATGTCCTTTTAGCAAAATGTCCCTTTCGCAGAATGTTTCTCTGCTCAAACTTACCAATGAGCCGTTTTGAAGACTATTTAATTATTTTTTTACATTTTTAATACCTTTTACTATGTTTGATACTCCCTATTAATACGAGTTTCAATACAATATTTAGCTACATGAAGATTAAAAAAGTACCCCTTAAAACCCTATGTGGTAGAGTGCACTTCATGTGTGATCCTGACTGCGTGGTATCGATGTTTGATAACTTTGATAAGGAGCACGCGATTGGCCGCTAACAATAGCCCCGATACCGACACTCATTTGTTTGGTTTTTGTTCACAATTCAGACTTCATACTGTTTGCGTTGCTATGCTTAATCTTAACATTCTTATTGTATACCTCTAGAATTGTACTGCTGGTATAACGGGAGAAAATAAATGAAATGTCTACTGTGTATCATTTGGGCTTAATTAAGGCCAGTTAATTAGTATAGTACCATTGTCTTTTTATCCGATCTCCTTTTGAACTGAAAAATGCTGTTATCGATAAAGCTACTAAATTCTTAGGTACCCAACATATAAAGCAATTATCCCTTATCTAAATTTTTAACACAATAAAAAGACACATTAAAATAACAAAGCACATAAATATTACAGGAAAATGTAAGATAACGCACGAGGAATGCTTAACGTGGACATTAGTATGCGGGAACAATGTAGCGGCGGCGCGTGCGCACTGCGCGGGTAACGGCGGGTGCACACGTGCCGAGCGAAACCTTTACACTTACAACATACCTTAATTTATTGGCTTACAAAAATGTTAAGATAAAATTGGTATTTTTTTTCTTAAAAAAACCACTCCTGCGGTAAGGAATTTAATCCTTGTGTCACGGGGGATTTTATCAACATACACAAACTCAGAACAAGCATTTGTGCTGGATCGAACCCGCGACACGTCGCGCACAGTGGGTTTGTTGTGATGACCTCAACAACTCGGCTATCCGAGCTATCCTTATTGTGTTTAAATTTAGCTTTATAAATATTATTTACAGACTTTTGTATAAATATCCTAGTATTGACTTTTGTTGCCACCAGTAGGCAAATACAGCGTTTCTTTGAACAATGTGTACCCGCCCTAAGGCTCCACTTCACGATCGTGACTGGGCCATCGGAAGCGGCGGTTCCGATTGATATGAGTCACCTGACAATCAGTAACACGATGATGGACGACCCTCGCCAATGACAACCACCCGAGGATAATCACATAAACACGGAATGGTTACGCGGAGCGGTCCACTGTGACGACCATTTGTTAAATAATCGAGTTGGGCAAGACTTGTTGTTGGTTTAATGTCGTTTAACTATCATTTGGTCAAATAGCAATGTACTACAAAAAAAAATAAACGACGTTTAGATGTTCACACACTATTTTACCTATGTTTACCTCCGTGTTTCGGAAAGCACTCAAAAAATGTGGATCCTACGAATCACGTAACTCCTTTGGTTCAATTTGCTTTTTGATGCTTAATTAATTCGGCTCTCGATTTGGTACTGAAATGGTACTACCGATAAGAAAGTAATGGGACTGAATTTTAACTGGAAATGAAATTTTGTTTCATGGATTCAGTTTCCAAACATAGGACTTGCATGACTGTTGGCGATGTCATCGTTGTGATCAAAATTGTTCGCTTCGTTATTGGATTCCGGAGATTGCCGATGTGGACAACGTGTAAAGTGTAAAGGAATTAGTTTATGGAACGTTTCCGCTTGATTAGTATTGGGTCTGGTTATTTGATGTTGAAAATGCAGATTTTCACGAATTCCATTTGGAAATTCAAAGCTTTCTTTCTTTCTTTACCTAAATTGAAAAAAAAAACACGACACTGTGTACTGACTCTTTAAAAAAAAAAATTTTGTATGTTTACAATATCAATGCTTCGAGTACAAATAGCATAGGTATTAAATAAATGAGTAAACGCACAAACACACAAGTCCGTTACAATGAGTGTAATCACTGGTGACAGGTGGAGGCTGCTGTCAACAGACGTTCATAGTTAATTCGTTTCCGAGATGGATCATACAATATGACTGAACATGAAACTACATTAAATTAATGCACAATATACAAAATCGTAAATATATAAAAAAGAAATGGGTTGAAGTCACCACGCCGAACGCAACGAACGCAACGTGACGCAGGTTCAATCCCCGCGTATGACAAGAATTTGCAAGCACGAATATGTACTTGTTCTGAGTCTGGGTATCTTTGTCCATGTTACTGGAATGTTTGTGAAATTCTCTCAATCGAAATCTCATCTCAATTATTTCAAAGAAGAAATTTATTATTTTAAGTTTATCAATAAATCAATACTACAAAATTTATGATCGCTATATCAAATACTTTAGTTAAGTTCAAACGACTTATTATGTAAATACTTCCTGCCAGACGCAAGGATAACGCTTTTACGATGTTACGAAAGGCGAACTGGTATTAATCAGTCTCTTGCACTTCAGCTAATAATAATTGACACTTAAAATGTAGCACTTGCTTGTTGTATTACAATCACAAGTCGTAAACTTGCTTCAATATATAGTTATCATAATGTAGACTAGATTTTTAGCGTTACATTAGTCATTTTGTGCAAGGTAACATATTAAGGATTTTAGTTTAATAAGCAATGTAATCTGCTTTGCATTCAAATACTGGGTTGTTTATGAGAAAACCAACAATCAATTAGTATTTGCTTCAAGAAGATTAAATCTACATTGTTTTTCATAAACAGGACATCAAACATTGTTATTATTCATTTGATAACGTCATTGATTCGAATAATCTGCATTTGTTTAGTTGTGGGAAATCCACGGCTTGGCGACAATGCAAAGATAGGAGAAGACATCCGCAATCACTACATAGAAAACTATGAAATGCTAATCAGGAAATACATAGTTGAGAAATGGACACGCTGTCATCGAAAAACAGAACAGAACCAATCGATTGCAAACACGCAATGTAAACAAAACTAACAGATAGTAGTAGCATGTGTCCATACTCTACAGAGCACTATAGTACAGAGTTCATCAGAGTTCAGAATTCATCCTTTGCAATGAGCCGCGAACACCTGTTCTGGTGGTTATAACACAAACGGTTTTTCGTAAACCATTTTATCATATTGATTTCGCATTAAACGATTTTTAATGTATTTGCAATCTGATATTGAAACGGAAAAGTTGATTCGAATAATGATAACAGTATCATTAGAACTGATGGCCAAGGTCGTGTAAAACACAGCTTGCTAAAAAAAAGGAATTGATCCACGTTTAATGCTATCGTTGTAATCTGTGTTATGGTTTATGAATTCAAATACTGGTATTTTTAGCTCAAGAAGCTGAAACTGAGTTCATCTTAACATAATATTATTATACGATATTCAATACTGTTGAATATTTACAAATGATAATGTTAAACTATTAAAAAGGACTTTTATACATTGAGCTTAGTTTTACATTATCAGATGGTTCAAAATAATTGAAAATCACTAAGATTTAATTTTTTTTCTGAATGTTTGATGTTGTTACGGTATTTCTTCTTTCATATATATCGTTAGTCAGCCACAGCCAAATCTCTTGCAAACTGGTCCAGTTTTCACAATACTTTCAGTGAACGTGCAAATTACTCAACGAGTACTTAACGTGAAGTGTTTATCTATTCTGAAGATATGAGAGGAGTTATGAATTCAGGTCAACAGTATGCGTTACAAATGGTTGCTGTTTCAAGGTCCGAAACTGCTGGTACATATGAGGTATGATTGTTTTTGAATGGAAAGTTGCAAAAAAAAGAGAAATGTTTTGACATAGTTACTTGTGTTCTAACTTTGGATGTATACTGTGTTTATTTAAGTAATGATTAATAATTTATCAGAAACAATAGCACCGACATCAAACTTATTTCCAATGACATTTGATAGGACTTTTGAATAACAATAAAACTAATGTTTGTTAGCAGTAGTTACCTTTTAGTACCGTTTGATATTAACGATAATCTTCGTAAAGGATCCAGACAGACTGTCAGACGCTCTCCACATGATTCCTATGCTCGTAAGATGTAAGTTATGTGTGGAATGTATAGTGACTTTGACCGCGGGTTTGTTGCGTCGTGCCTCGACAAAGGTAGTCTGGTTAATTCATAATCTCAACGACCACTGTCAACGAGACTATAAAAAGTAATGGCTCATCTAGTTAGAAGTTGAGATTTAATATTTTTTTCTCTAAAATCTTTTATGGATATAATATGGTCCTCATTGAAAAGGTTGGCCTTGGTAGGTACCTAGCAGTAGTATAGTATGAACTTGGTATGTATCTAGGTGGGATGTCCCAGCTGATTTCATAACGGAATTAAAAAGTAATTAAATGTACGTCACAACGACTGCGGCAATACGATCGTGTTTGAACTAATATGATGTGACTTTACTACTACTGTCACTTCAATTACCTTAGTTAGTTTTAAGGTATGTTCCAATATAATTGAGTAAATATTTCAATGTTTATTACAAGTTCATTTTAAGTGTACAATGTTAATTATAATTATTTATCTGATTATTTGGAATCGCGAATACTTTTTATTTTCTATAGATAACATGTTTCCGGTATTTAGTCGCATGCGTATAGCTGATATTATTATATCAGATATAGTATTTACGTACATTAAACACTTGACAAAAACTTAAACCTTTTGATAAAAAAAAAACAATCTATTTACGAGTAAAATAAAATAGGATAGCCACCATGTCATCCACTAAACGGGATTCGAATGAGAGAAACTTTTTTTACTGAATTTTGGAGTGATAGATTCTTAAAATCTGACATTATATAATATATGTAACCAGTTATCAATGTTTTTTCTTCAGATATCAAGCCAGCATTATTAGTTATTTCAATATAATCCTATCGGATATCAACTGATATCGGCAATAAATTACGTACTAGCATGGTTTACGAGATACGGTCCAACACAAAGGATGTTACCGATAATCGTTTATTGCCTAAGATAATATTTTGTTTATTCTTTGGGCTACTGTGAATTTTCTTAGCGATAGTACCTAATACTTTCATGCAAATTTATTCGTGTTTATATTTTTGCCGGTTCACAAAAGAAAAGAAAAAATCATTAGCATTCAACATTAAATTATTATTTCTTGTTTGATTACACTTATTAATGTGTTGTTGGTATAGTTATATGGTATATGTAAAATGTCACAAACAATGTTAAGCACTAATAGCAATGTAAAAAATAATAATAGAAATAATATTTTCTTAGGTCACAAAATTATAAAAATCCCCAAATTTCATAAAAACTACTCACCAGGTTTCGGCGCCGGCACATCTTGTATTTCACTTTCATACATTTTCACTTTTCACACTGCACTTGTTAAAAGTTCGGTAATTGTATCGCAATAATATCGTAAAATTGTCGTTATAGTATCGTAAAATGTACGGTATTGTATTATCGTGTGTCGCGGGTGTGTGTACAAGGCGAGTCGTGCGGAAGTGAGCGTGGTGCGCGCTCCTCGCCTATGCGCCTGCGACGACTCTCTCAGGGGCTTATATCGCTCGCTTAGATTCACTTACGTGCGTCGCGGGTTTTTTTACATTTTTCAAATTACTAAATTTTTAATTTTCATTTTAAGAATCTCACATTTGTTTATATGGTTGCGCATGCCACGCTTTACACGCTTAATATGATGTACACAAAGGATGTAACCGATAATTGTTGATGAAGTATCGGTTTTCAATAAAAGAATAGTTTTTTAATAATTTTCGAAAACAACTGCTTTGAACAATTGTGCAACAAAAAATACAAATGCTATTTTAAAAGTAAAATAAAAAAAAATACTACTTTCTCTCCGCGTTTACCCGATACCTTCTACCAGAATACTACACCTTAAATCAAACACGAGCATGCAAGTAACTTCAAAAATGCTTCCATTTGTTTATTTACAAAAGCCAACAAGTTATCAACAAACAAACATTACAACACCATTACTACAGTAGTGATGCACTTGAAGCGTGTGACGTCACACCTCCTGAGAGCGCGGTGATTGTCTTACAATCGATCGATTATAAACACTAAATAGGTTAGTGATGTGATTACTTCCAAGATACTGTCAAATGAGTCGATTACGTGTGATTGCTGACTTAACATGTTACTTTTGAATCAATAAAACGATAGTAACTTGCGCAAGGATGTGTTTCCCATACAACAATATTCAGAGTAGTATATTATTATTCCAGAATTTAACGAAATGTGAAATTCATTTTTTCAATGGTAAGTAATTGTACCATTTCTGAAGCCCAATCAGGTAGGGAACGTATTTTATATATTATAATAATAATATATTTAAAAGCTGAAGAGTTTGTTTGTTTGAACGCGCTTATCTCAGGAACTACTGGTCCAAATTGAAAAATTCTTCTTGTGTTGAATAGACCATTCATTGAGGAAGGCTTTAGACTATAAACCATCACGCTGCGACTAATAGGAGATAAGATACAATGGAAAATGTAAAAAAATCCGGGCCGGTATACCTAAATCATAACTTATATCTTCTACCCACGGGGACGAAGTCGCGGGCAACAGCTAGTTAAGGGATAACCTCGATTCAAATTGAGTTTGAATTGTCCATTTCTTAAAGAAGTCATACTGATTAAAATCAGTTCGCAAGTCAGTATATAAATAAGTCCGAGAGAGGGAGTTGGTCCCGATCATTTAGACCGGGTCCCGGCCGGCGTCATTAGCAACAAAGCAAGAGACTTTCTTACCCACACCCTACTTAGATGTTGTAAGGGACACTGTTCTTTTACGCGATCTTTAAATTAAGTGGAAAATACTTTGTGAACAATTTAGTCTATTCTTCTTTCTCCAAATCTTTTTTGTTTCTGGAATAAGATGAGGGTCAATAATAAGCCACAACTGAAGATCCACTATACCCTTTAAGTAACAGGAATTTAAATATTGATGAATACAGAAATTGTATTATATCTTAATTAATATTATTGCCATTAGTAATGCATTAGCTAAACCACCATGGTAATGTTATTTCCACACATAACTCTTAGTTAGCCTAATAAGTCAATTTCTATCCGTCAAGTCATTAGTGTCATTTTAATGTAAATTTATATTACATGAGGACAACAGTACATAGGTAATGAATAATAGTAGATGTGTTATTACGTATAGGGTAATCTTTTTTTACGTTAATTATCTTATTTATGTTTACACAAAATGATTACATTTTTTGCCATTATAAAGTAGCTTCTGATTTCATTTTCAATTTAAACTGGTGTAATCATTTGCTGTAGAAGGTTTTCACCATTACTAGGTCGCATGAGAAGCGAGGGAAGATGGAGGTCCTTCATATTAAGATATCAAGATCCTTTAAGCAAATAAGAATTTCCAATTTCTTTAGCGCCTCCAAAGGCACGACTTTATGAGTTTATTTTACAAACCAATCTAGAAAGTTGTCGTGATCATATATTTGCTTGCGTAAAGCAACTTGTGCCTTTAAGTCGTATTTTTCGTTCGTAAACTTTGTTACTAATTAAATGTTGATCTCGTTAATTCGGGAGCTGCGCTGACAAATGCGAGGCGGCTAATGTGCTGCGAGAGGCTCCGAGAGTAGAGACGAGCAGAGGTTAGCCGCGACTTGTTTGTACATTGTCTGCACGTGTCTTGACTGCACGGATAGCCGAGTGGTTGAGGTCACCACGCCAAACCCACTGTGCGTGTCGTGTCGCGGGTTCGATCCCCGCGTGGGACAAGCATTTGTGTGATCCACGAAAACTTGTTCTGAGTCTGGGTGTCTTTGTGCATGTGAGTTGTATGTTTGTAAGCCCCCCGCGAGACAAGGATTAAATTCCTTAGTGCAGGAGTCATTTTTTAAAGAAAAGATAAAAAAAAATGTCTGAGTTACCCAGTTATAAAGTATACATATATGGTGCATTTTTCGTCATTTATTGCATTTTTGGACTCATATTTTACCTTCAAAAGGTAAGGCTATCGGTGAAAGTATTTACTATCTCGGTATGCGTATTCTTTATCAATACAAAAATTTCCACATACTTTTAAGAATGTAGGTAATTGCTGTTATTTTCCTGATGAATAACATATTTGTAACACTTGAAACGGTAGCAGTTGAGTAATCATGGAGTGTTAATATTAGTATAAGTGTTTATTTCAGCGGTTATCTAAGCGGCTTCAATGAACATGTAAATGTACATAATATAGTGAATATACTTAACATAGCAATGTTTAAAATACTTGATACATTCCTATATTTAGATATTGAACTGTGTGACACCAATAAAAATCATCATTAATTCCATGTATTGACGCGTACAGCCTAAATTTTATGCAATAGTTTTTCCTCAATGAGTCTTGGTTCTAAGTCTTGAGGAAAACGTTTAAAAGTATTCGCGAAGGAAAACGGTCGTGAAAATCTTGAGCCTGTCCTCTGAGGTACAAGTGTCTAGTCACATCCGCGAGAGAGCTGCGAATGTTAATTTATTTACAGCACTTGAATGCAGTCAGAACTTCATTGAAAACTATTTCTATTCCATGTTGTCTTTAAGGATAATTGCTTTTTTATTGTATTGGTTTGTAGGTTATTTCCAACGCTTCTATTGTATGAAACGTATTTTATGCATCCTGCTCAATGAAATGCGAAGTGAAGATATGGGATCAAAACTCTCAAATGATATTTTAAAATAAGATTAGTCAGTTGGAAATTGTTCTATGACAGTATCTTCTAACTTTATATGAAAAAGCAATGTAGAAATCATTCCTTTTTAATATTAACTGTCTTCTCAGCTGTCAGTATTAACATAAACAAAATAGCATTGCATTTTTAGTCTCACTACAACCGTGAGTTCGCAAGCGTGGAATTAAAAAATAAACTTAATTGGTTTTTGCATTTCAACTTTAATCATGATTTATTTTTTAGGATAATTGTATTATTTTGAGGTTGATACAAATGTGGTATAAAACGATACATAGTTTAATGTGATTTTAACTTTCTGAAGACAATACTTTAAACTCAGTTACATAAAAACATATTGCTTGTGAGTTATGCATGTGTTACATACGGAGATGACAATGTTTTACGTGACGACGATCACACATGCGGAGGACTCTAAAGTGTTCTGTTGTAAGGTTTGTAGTTATTCATGAGAATACAGATTTTATGTTTAAGGATGTAGAGAAAACAAGCTGTGTTATTGTTTGAATGATAAAATTTTTTGGATATCGCTTTTTATAAATATTTTTTAAGATTGTCCGATGACTAAACGTATAGCAAACACTATCACACAAGAGTGAATTACTCTCATTATATTTTTACAGGAAAATGACCCTCAAAGACACCCCGTCTTTGACCGCAGCCTTCGCCTGCCCGTACTTTTCCTCAAGGTTGCGGAGGGTACAATACATGGAAACCTGAAGGTATTCCTTCCACAGCACACTATCACTTATGGCGGGCGTTTAGCATCCTATTCCTACTCTAATGACATTATCTAACAATTAAACGCTCGCATCACGTACACTCACATTATTAACAATACAATTACCGCAACTAGTCCTGTGTGGACGGATATTAGCAGAAGATTTCCATATCAACTATTAAAAATAGACCTTATTGCCCCGTTCCTATAATTCATAATGAATAAACGCGTGATGAAATCTAACCATCAAAAGACACATTTTGACAAGGAATACCAGATGCAGCTATAGACCGATCTAACTAATTTTATCTGCCATTATCAATTTTCAAAATTAACAGGCATTTAAATAAAAAACAATCGTAGCTAATAGTTGCCTACTTCTTATCTTTTACTTATAAACCAAGGATCGGAACTAAGACCGTGTCAAGTAACACATAAAGTGCAATAATTAAAGACAACATCTTCCTGTCAAGTGCGTAAGGCGACTTCCTCATGTCATCGGGATAATCAATTATCCTCATTAACTGCTGTTCTGACATTACTTGATTATACATCACTAATTATTATTGACAAGGGCTACTTTGAATAAATATACGATACGGGAGTTAATATCAAACGCCCTTCTACAGCTATTTATGTAACCATTCATGTGTGACATAAAAGCATTGTAGTGAATTCAGTTATTAAAGTTCAAGGGACTGAGCATTCCAAATTATATTTTATGAAGTTGATATGCTAAAAACTACTACGATAACCACCGGCTACTGCCTGGTTTGCATGTGTACACTACACATGCAAACCAGGCAGTAGCCGGTAGTTCTATAGTTATGATAAAACACATTACTATTGCCCCGAAAATTGAATAATGCAACGCATGATAGGCATTCGTAGATCACACAAATGCTTGTAATGTGCGGGAATCAAACACGATCAGTTAAATCAAATAGCAACTAAATTATGTTCTGTTTCGGTCCGTGTTTTTACAAGTTATATCCGCGACTTTTACTGTAATCAAAAGTGTGACTTTGTCCATATTATTATATCTTATTGTAATTTATTGACTGGCCATTATTATCGGTCATAATCTGGATTGAATATTTATATTACTCAGATATCAACCGAATTAGATAATCGTATTCATATACGTTTTGCTGACGTAAATTGTTTATCTTTCAATAAATTGTTCTCTACTACTTGCATAAAACTTTCACCCTCCACAACCGATATTTATCATACATGTCTAAAAACACTGAAAACATTAATACAAAACTAACTAACTTGAGATTACTCAATACGGGGATTATGACGTCACAGACAGGCAGTCAGAGCGCCTCTCTTTTTGCGTGGAGAGTCATAAAGTAATCGAACACTAATATAGACGTATATTATATGTAAATTTAATTTTAAAATAAAAATATTCATATTGTCATAATATTTGAAAAACTCATCAATCTTGTGGACTATCACGTGTTCACATCAATTATATAAACTGTTCGCGTTCACCCGAACAACACAAATGTACATTGTATGTGTTCATTCAATTACATTGTTTGATAGCAATTCGTTTTGAGACCTCCCTTATCTGACACTTTACGGCTTTTCAAGTGATTAATGAACTGTCATCATTGATATTAAACTTTGAATATTTTGTTTATTGGTTGATGTTTAAAAAGTTAGTAATATGAGCTTGTAATAAAAAAATATTTTGCTCTTTTAGGTACATTGTAACGCAAAATAATGAAACAATGGAAATCAATGATTTTCAATCAGATACAATTTATTTTCTTATTTTAATAACGACTCCCACATTAATGAATTTAATCCTTGTGTCGCGGTCTTTCATAAACATTCTTAACACATGCGCAAATACGGTCTGACTCAGGATAATCATTCGTGAACCACGCAAACGCTTGACCAACGTGGGGTGAAAAACGCGCGACTATATATTATACTTGTAAACAATTATTTCTTACCTACAATGATTATGTTCAAAACCAAAAAAAAACGAAACGTGCGTACAAACCCATCATCATCTTTATTTTTTACCAAGCCTCTACTTACCCACAGCTGAGCAAAGTTCTGTATTATTACTCAATCAAATTACTCAGCCATCAAGTGCTCTCCTTTACGACATGACCGACGGCGAGATGTTTACAGACCATCGTATTACGTCTAAAGCTCGTAAAGCTGTCCGCGCGATTGTAAAGGGTCACCGCGACCTTGACACAAGTGTACAAGAAACTATTGGTGTTAACAAGTGAAACAGCATTTCAAACAAGTTATATTTCTAAAAGCATTTTAAGGTGTTAAAGAGATGACAGTGTTCTGGGGACTATTCTGAGGAGTTTAAGTTTCATAACTTTTCCGGTTTCAGAAATGCGTAAATTTCACCTTGTTAACTAGGTATACATATACATGAGTAATGATCAATAGCAATATAACAACCTATTATTACCTACGATTACATTTGTATATTATGTTTACACTCAAGTAAATAAAATACACATCTGTTGGCATTAGGTATCCTATTTCTTCAGTACTGCCAACGTCTTCGCTCCCTAGAAATTAATTAAAACATGGAATACTCCCGACATTCCAATATCCCGCGTGTTGCCCCGCCGTACTTTAATAAACACGAAATTGTCCCGTCACTATCTCGGTCACCGGCGCGCGGCGTGACGGCGTCGCGTGTCCCTCCCCCAGGCCGTCACGTGTCACGCCGCCGTATTATCTTACAGACATCATTTATATTATGGAAAAGAAGCCAATGTTATAGAAAAGTACTTCGGAACAATGTGAAAAGTGTTTTCTTGGATGTCGTTGTGTGATTGTGTACTTTGAGAGCATCTGTCAAAATCAATTATTAGGTATTCAAAGTTCGATCGAGTTCCAGAGCTCAAAATAGACATACCAAAAGTGGCACCACCGAATAACAATTTTACATTTTAGAGCGGGCGCGAAAACTATACGCTAAAAATTAAAGATACTTGAATTTTTTTTACTTAAAGGCTTAAGTCAGCTTGAAAAGTATTTCATGAAAAAAAACGATGTTCCTAAACCCGTGAAAACAAAACTAAGCACTGCAATTCTCGTAAACAATCAAATATCTATTGTTGGCGTGATTCCATTAGGCGAGGTGTGTAAATGAAACTACACGGTGTTAGCTCCAGCGGCTACAAAGTCTAGCTAACGCCGCGCGCCGCGCTGGGTACCTGTTGCACACGTACCCGACGCGCCACCGACGCTAGCGCGACGGCTTAGCACATGGCGTTTAGAAAATGAAACTTTACTGTTTATACATTGCCGTGGACGTATATTGGTTTTAAAAAGAAAAATGTTTGTTGCCCTGGCAGGAAAACAGCAGATTCTTAAACAAAAGTATCTTCAAACCAAGTTTCTAAGTTCGCATGTCCTAAATTCACAAACGTAACCTTACTCAAAACGCACAGCTGATACATTTCGTTTTGACCAGAACTAAATTGTACATTAAAGTTATGACCAGCAGACAACACAAAACGACCAGCCACACTCTTTGACGAAGGTCTAGAGTGTCTGAAGTTAGGTCTTGTAAAGTTGGGAACTTTGCTTGACATGAAATGCGATAACTTTTGACAGTCATGTTTAAATATTTAGTCTATGCAACATCATACTCTCATGTATAATGTTTTATTTACAATATTATATGCAAATATGATGAGCACTTCAGAAACTTTCAAAGGTGAGCGAATCAGGGTGTTTTCTAATATCGATACTGACTTAAGAAAAGTACTGCTTTCTCGCCTAATTTGAATAAACGATTTTTGATCTGTCTTTGATTTCAACAGTCTAAAGCTGCGCGCATCCGCCGCGTGCATCGCACATGCGCACGAAAATACAGTGAAAAGAAATGAAATCAATCCATTCCGAAGAAATTTCTAGAAAACAAATAGTATTTTCCTTATTCAATTAATAAAACGCAATAAACAAATAGTTGTGGTGTACAAAATACTTCCATCATTAAGTACGGCGAGTGCGATTCCATGTTAAAACCTGGTCATAAATTATGTGAGCGGACTGATTTCCTCTCGCGCTGCTGTACCCCACTGATATATTAAAAGAACACTAGCTATACTCATAGTACGACTCTAGAACATTTGCGTAATAAATTTGGACCCACAAATAATAAAGAAGAAACGAAATATAATGGAATAAATCATAAGCTATTTATTGCTCCACTTGTCTACGCCAGATCAAATTGCTAGTGTAACATTTATGTACCCATACGGTACTATAATAAATTACATTTATGGCAGAATTCATTACAACCTGCAGTTAATGCGATACGCTGAATTAATACAAACTTCATGTACCAGTTGGTCATGTGTCCTTATTAATATACACACATACACAATGTATTCAAATCTGTGTGTTCAATGTTTAATCTAATCGCGGTGATGCCCAATGCTGTGGCATCGTGCCAATAATGATTACATATTAAATACCTTTCAATATTCTAGACTGTTTTGATAATGTTGGTTTCCTTAACATTAATGTCCTTAACGAATAAGTAATCACACAGCAGTGCAATGAGCACGGTGGATGGTTTTATGTTCCAGGTGTTTTGATTTTTTTTGTAAATGAGTGTTGTTTTATAAAGGCCTGAATCACACCAACGTATACGTAACAAAACTCTCAAAGAAAATCAATGTTCTGTGAATTTAAATTCGGATCTGTTTTGTTGTTACCATTTCTACCGATTTCAAAATTCCTTCCTCATCAATTGTGACTTGTTTGCGCTGCAAATTTGACTACATTTGTTACTCAATCCCATGAGAATTGTATTCATGAAGGGCTATTGTACGCTTGTCTGAAAAATTTGATTTGGAATAAAAAGCCACGTCCGTTGTCCGCCTCTTCGGGCCCTTGTTGTAACGCTGCTTTATGCTCGACCGTACAGCATAAAATATGCCCGGAGGTATTCGCAACGTTCTGCTTGTTTCACAATACGTGAACAAAAACTCGAACAAAGTAAATACTGTACGCTTTTTCGCTGGTCATTGTTTAAAATCATAAATAATGTATGCATCTGGATCAAAAGGGATCATAATATTTTGTTTCGTTGAATTTTATAATAATGTTGTACAATTTATAGAAATGTTTAGAAACAGTCGGTGCAAGTGACTAAAATCAACTAAAAGAAAAGATTAATCGTTTATAACTTCGAAAAGGAGGCAATAAAGTCTTACCTTAATTTAATGAAGGTGCTCGTAAACAAATGAATTTTATTCGTTTATTTTTGAAGTAGTGCTTATTCACAAAAGTCTAAAATAAAAAACGTGGCTCAGAACGTAGTATGTCGATAAGTAGTCCTGTTAATATGATTATGTATTTACAAAGCAACAAAAAATCGCTGTATTAATTGCGAGATTCTAAGAACTAACAATATTAAAGTATTTGCAAATAGCCTTCTTTGCCAAGAATTCACAGTTTCATCAGTATAATCCTCATGTTTGAATTTCGGATCACTTGTATTATCCAACAAACAATATCGGAAAATGATTTAATCTAAAAAACAATTCCCTTTAGGACCAAAATCTTAAGAAATATTTTATTGTAATAACACGCGGGGTCCCTCAGGGCGTTTACGGTCACCGGCTAATAAGGTACGAAGGGCCCGACAGATGGGACCCGCGCATGCTAATAACGCCTCAGATGTAATATTTGGGATCAAAGGTTTTTAGTGTCAAATATTATTTGGAAAAAGATTGTCTCTTGAAATTGTATTTTGTTTTCATTTTCATAGAATATGTAACTTTTTCTGCTTCATGTATAACATGAAAAAAATAACATTGCATTTGTATTGCCTCATTTTAAAGTCTACGTTTGTAGCAACCGGTACTTGTTATAATTTTTTCAATTGTTATTTATTTTTATTAAAAAAATAAAAAAGCCCTCACTGAAATCTGTTATTCGAAGCAGCAAACGAACAAGCATGCATATTTTATATCACATTCATTTATTTTTCCAATGCATATGAAAATATATTTTATTTTATCGAACACAATCAAATTGTAAACGGCATTGCATCTGTCTGTGACGCGCAACATTCGATTACCGCAGTTTCTTTTGATATTTCATTCCAGATATTAAATTAAATGTCTGTTTTTTACTTATTGTGGTAAAAAGTTATGGAAAATGTACCACGGAGTTACTGTTTGCATAATTATTTATTTTCGATTGAGTTTTCAAAATTCAATAACATCAAGTTGAAGTAGAAGGTGAACAGAGTTCCAAAGGCTACAAATAAAAACAAACTTAATAGTTTAAAATTTGTAACAACAGAACGTTTTCATATTATAATTCAAAAAATACCACATGAACTACTCACATTGCCTTTCATATGCCTGTATTCAATAACATTATGATACAAACTAATTTGAAACTTGTAACTGAGACTAGCAGCTCAATACTGTAACTGTCCCGCATTGTAATAGCCTCGGTCCAATAATTTACCAATTCAGGTGCAATCTCCGGGAGATATTGAATTTGCACGAGAATTGCACCCAATCATAACTTTGTGATTTACATGACACTTTGGTACCAGGAGCACAGAACTCCAGTAGAGATACTTCTGTAAAAGTAACGAAGAAAAATACTCCGTGCTTTTGTAGGAACGCTATCTAGTTTCCAAATGGTTGAAAGAGAATTCTCACTTTTTTAGGATAAACGTAACGGGCCATAAATATGTCCGCTCCAACAGATAAACGTCCAATGTTGAGCTGCACTGAACGATGAATGTGTGTTATGAAAAGTTAGAACTGTGACAGTTCGTGAAAAAGAGATGGCGCTATCCATTTCTGTGTTTCCGTCTCGCTGTAACAAGCGAGCTCGTTATAATAACTGCACCCTCTAGCGTCGTCTGCACTTGCATCCAATTTCAGCGGCTCACCGCCCATCGCACAGGTACGACCATGACAAACACTCGATAGAAACGCTTGGAGTTCTCGAACATTCTATACCCATCGGGAACATTTTGTCGATTACATCTACACGTTGAAAATGAAAAACTGTAGTGTATGGGTCCTGGTACTGTTGATTAAACTTTAGAAATGGACTCTATTATTGTTCGGTTTTTGTATCAATTTATTTACCTACTATTTATTTCAGTCTGTCTCTTCGTAACAATGAATGTAATAAACAGGAAGCCACTATTCCGGTTTCAACATTCTATCAAAGACATTCACTTAAAATTTATCAGCAAAATTTAGCTCGAGAAACCTCTCAAAACGGATGTCGGTATTGAAATTCTACAGCTAAGACCCATTAAAACATGAATCATTTAAATAAAGTTGCTGAAACGGCTCGCCATTTTGAAGTCCTGAATGGAGGTAAATGAATAAAATCAACAATCAGCTAGCAGGTGGGAATCTGTTAAGAAACTCTCCGGAATAACAAACTCGCTGTTAATATTCTGAGTGAGGGCCACTGAACTACAAGATAAAGTGCTGTTTTTTTATTTTTAATTAAACTTTCCGTCCGCTTTAAACTGGAAATACTTCATCAGACCAAGTTCTGTTCGTTCACATTTTTGCTTGATTCACCTTCACGTACCGACTCCTGGCATTCCCTTGAGTAAAGTCTCAGAGATACAATTTTATTTGAAATTATAAACAAGAATTGCAAAGAAATCTTACAGGAATGTGTGCGTTTGTTTGTATTACTTAATTTTAATGTTATGATATTGAAATTTTGTTTAAATAAATGGAGAAAAAGCTTTTATAAATTAAACAAACATATATATTAACATGCAAAAAACCTTTTCATTTTTACACCCTTAGAAAAAACAGTAATCTAAGTATTTGGGAAGCGTTTTCAGTGAAGAGGTAGACAAACAGCACACCGACGTGTTCCTTAATACAGTGTTTGCTTCTGTGGACTTGAGTGCTTGTCCCGCTCAAATCTTAAAGCGTATTTCTGGTCTCATTTGTTTGGAAACAAAGAAAGTCAACAGTTTTCTTTTTAATCAGTAGAAAAAACATATTACATAAGAATAAAATACGAAAATGTACTTCAAAATCTTGCAACAAACCAAGACAACTGTAGCTGTTTCAAGAAATTCACGATACATTTCATGTAGAAACACATGCTCTGTCCTCGCAGCTGTAAATATTTCTCCGGCATCCGATCCTTGCCGGAGACGTGTCCGGAACCGCGCCGCACGTACCACGGGTTCACTTCTCACTATCGACACCGGCTGAGGTTACAGTGAGGCCGTGACTCACCGCCATCCCGCATTCGTCACACGTAACGTATTAGACTGATATCACTTGGAGTCGTGACACGTACACTATAGGCCAGTGGTAATGGTCATCTGAATTTTTAAGCGATATTCTAGCCCTAGTTTACCCAGAATCTTTGAGATGGATCGTTTACAGTCAACACGTATTTCGTTTGTTGTTGATACAGAAATAGAATATTTAAGATATTTTCGTATGAAATGCCTGACAGGATTTGAGTCCGCGCGATGACCTTGGGTAATATAAAGTACAAGTTAAAGAAATCAGTGAACTTCTGAAATAACCATGCGTTATATTTTTAAGCCTTATTTTTTAAATATAAAAATAAATAACTTCGTTTGCAGTAGAAGGTTCATTTAGAAATTTACTCTTTTTTTTCAATTTCATGTTCTTACTTTTAAATATGCATAATTCGATAACTGTCGACCCGACAAAATTTTGTGATACAATTCTTGCTACCAAATATGGGCAAAAGGAAAAGGTTTGAGGTAAAAGTGCTGTTTGTAGCATTCGTAGGTTTGAAGGAAATTAAATATTTAGAGCATCCTATCAGCAAGTCTATTTTTGAAGTAGTCATTTCTATTCCTATTGTGTAGTGGCCTGCCGAGGAGTGAGGACACACTATAAACTATGTATGGAACCGAAGTGGACTGGGACAAAGCAAATGGAGTTTGTGGGGTGTGGAGATACGTGTCTTACGGTGAATGACTGATGAGAACAAGAACACCTATTTAAATATGGAGTGGTTCTTTTCAATTTTCCATGTGATCCCATTTTATTTAATTCAATAGCAATTTTGTTTCAACACACAGCACACTTTTATGACTTTCACTTCTATGAATAAAACAAGTAAGTGTATTTAAAGTTTATATTATTTCAAACACAGTAACTTAACTCAGGTACATAATAAATTAGTTTCAACAGAAATTATAACTATCTCGCTTCCGACGTCGTCGAAGACTTTTCAGGAGCTTTCATTTCTGGGAATATTAAAATGATAATTAAATTACACACTGATATAAATTTAGACTTTAACGTTACAGCTATAAAGTTGAATTTCGCTTACCAACATCATCCTCTTTAGGCTCGTTCCAAGGCTGCCTTACAGATGTACCGAATAATATGAAGAATAAGTTTGTAAAGAAGTAGACTCCTGAAGCCACGAAGAATACTTTTCTCCACTCTGAAGGCTGCGTCTGAAATGTAACATTATTCAACGTTACATACTAGGTATTTAGAGGAAAACTTAATTTAAATGATATTAAACTTGATAAATTGGTACCTCACCAAACTCTGTCCCAGTTATTAAAAAGCGTAAGACTGTTGCTGTTCCATCACCATTAAATAAATATTGATCCATTTTTTGAAATACGTATCACAGTGATACTAGTATCTATGTATGTGAAATGGCAAATAGTTTGATATCGTAAAACAAGTAATAAATATTTACCTCATCGTGAACGATAAACCCGCAGACCAGAGGAGCGATGATGGAGATGATGTTGGCCAAGAAGTTGGTGATCCCCATCAGGCAGGCGCTGAAGTTGGGAGCCAGGTCGATGTGGACCAACTGTACAACACAACATCAGGTTACACAACAATATACAACTATAGGTTAAAATGTATAGAGTGCAGTCATCATAAATCATGAATATGGTGATGGTGAAGAAATCCTGCTATCCCTCATCAGGGACATAGGGCTCGCAGAAGATTTTTCCACTCTTTATGATTTTGGCCAGCTAGTACATTGAACAAAAATATTACGATTACAATATGAACTTTAAACATTTTTTTTTTTGTAAAAAAAAATTGTGAGTTTAAATTGTGCAAACTGAAAAGAATTTATTTTTCATCAGTTGCTAAAGTTCGTAAAGTTTGCGATGATTCACAGCGCTCATACAGGTTTGCTGAACACAAACTTTCTAGACGGCGAAAAATTTAATATTTTGGCGTCTTTTAAGTATGATACTTTTTTCTATGACATAATATCATTGAGATATCGTTGTATTTAAATAAATGTCTTCACATTTAAAAAAAACTTGAAGTTAATTCATAAAGCAAACGCTACAATTACTTAATTAACCATTTTTACAGGTCAAGTATTGCAATTGCACAATTAAAAAACAATTTGAAGTTAGTTCATAATTATAATTTAGGTTCAGAACAAGTTTCTAGCATTAAAATAAACGTCTTATAATTCGTTTAATTCCTTAACCACAGTGTAAGAGTACCACAAGGCTCACTCTTGAGACCCAGGCTATTAAATAACTTTATTAAAAATAAAATCTGGTTTTCAGAGTAGAGTTGTTCTCAAGTTTTTTTATGGTTTGAAAAAAGAATTTGATTTGTAATACTAGGTTTAAAAAAGCAACAATGTAGTAAGTAAAGTGAGATAGATAGACATTTTCATGTGAACACTAAATCTGAGTTTTTATAAATACAACTTCCATAAGAAGAGTAATTTATCTTGCAAGTCCAAACGTACTTGTTGTTGTATCCTCAACAGAGTCTGTGTTATATATTGCTGAAGTGCTGAGGCTTGATGCATTTCATTAATCACAAGTTGATATTGTTGCAAAGTAAGCTTTCATCTTAATGTTTATTTTGGATCAGTTTCTGCAGTGTTTCGATTCACTAACTTTAAAATTGAGAAGAAGCGGAGACTTTTGATGAATTAGCTTGTTTGACTTGGCCTTTTCGATGTTTTTTTAACAAGTCTTCATTCGTCGATTTTAAATGTAGATGCAATTTGAAGTTTGATTTGATTTTATCCATTTTTCAGGTACATTTAAAATCCTATATTACCAACGTCAAAGAAAACAAGAACATCTGTTGTATTATGGGTTTTCGTATATGTTACAAATAAAAAAATAATGTCATTCAAAAATTGATAATTACTTACCATATAACCAGTGTATTGTCCAGCATTGATTCCTACGGCGAGGGTAAGCATCACTACGGCGTACACCATATTGCCTTCGGGTGCATACGACAAGCCGATCAAGGCTATAGCAGGACCCCAGAGGCCTAAAAAAGGATAGAAAACAAAATGTTATTTTGAAGTAAAGCCAAACATAAAAGTACATAAAATGGTGAAATGTATGAGTTACCTATTGAGTTGAAAAGTTTCCTGGTGCCGGAAACGCTGAGCCATTTTTTCCTCGTGATAACGTCAGTCATTGTACCCATTACGAAGCTGAGCAAGTACATAGCTAGATACGGGAGGCAGGATAAAATACCGTTCTGAAAGAAAAAAGAGTTTTCAAATGAAATGTATTTTTTTTTGTGCATTGTCAATTGTATTGCATAAAACTAGATACTAAATGTCAGGAATTTTAAATTAAAAAATATCAAAGCAAATTATTTCAGCCTTCGTGTCGTGGACGAGTATTCTTTTGCCAAGCGTAGTTTAAAAATGGCATAAAAATTACATTATTTTCGACTTACACTTTTGAGATCAACATTGAGCACTTTAGCCATATAAGTCGGCATTTCAGTCATGAGCGTGAAGAAACCCCAATTCTGTCCACAGTGCGCCACTATCACCGCCCAGAATGGAAGGGATGTCATTATTTTCAGCCACGGCGTTGGGTAATTCTGAAAATTTTAAAACTACATGTAAATATAGATATATCACGCAAAAATGTGTAGTTCTGGCTGAACATGGATACATGAAAAATAATTGGTTAAAATGTTTACCAAAGTAAAAACGACGTCGAGAATCCACTTAAAAACTATAGTTAAAACAGGTCTTTACATGATGAAATAATATACATATTATTAAAGTGAACCTTCCTTGTATGGTACACATAACTACTTTACAAACTCTTAATAACAGAATGATTTAATTACCTTCTGCTCACCAACTCGTCCTAACGAGGTTTGTATATACAGCACTTCTTCTTCACTGATAAACCTGGATGTTTCAGGAGAGGCGGCTCCGAAAACAATGTATATGATTGACCAGATTAGCCCGAGGGTGCCGTTTGTATAGAAGATCGCCTGCCAGCCCCAAGATGTGGCCAGAAAACCTGACGCCAGGAGCTGTAGGGCTATTCCTAATTGTCCACCTGAATAAAAGGGCATTCAACTTTTATATAACTATTTATAAATATCGCAAAAGAAAGAATTTATAAATAGAAAACTGTCCTTAAAAAGTAATTAGATATTTGTTTATTTCTTTTATTGGGAAGAACATACGGAGGCCAGAATGAGGCCACAAAAAACAATGCCGAAAATGAGCACTCCCAAAAAAAACAGGAAAAACGTCTGCGGCTTTAATCAAAACTCATCTTTATTGACGTGTCGCAGCATGTTTTGGCGTTACAAATTTCCGTAGCCAACCATACTCAAATCACTGTAAAGAAGTAGTAAAACCTCAGAACATCGTAATAACGTGAGCTGTTGTGAGGTATAACTAAGTTACTTTAACTTCCAGATGAGCTTGAGTGTAACTGTGTTCAAGTGAGATTTACGTGACTTGTTTCAGTTGAACAGTACGTAAGTAGGTATTAGCGGCGATACAGAACCAGGTATGGGAAGTGATGATATCAAAAATAGATTTGTTATTTTAATGCATTTGGTAATGAAATTACAATTTTTCAATTATTTCTGTAATAGTAGCGTAAAAAAACAAATAGGTTTAAAAAATCTGAAACAATAGTTTTGAAATATATCTCTATTAAAATTTTATGAAAATCGGCCCAGCCGTCTTTATACTCGGAAAGTGCCCCAAAATTGAGTACAGAAATGTTTACACGGGATAAATATTGTTTACTAGAACAAGTGGCTTATCAAAGAGGAATAGTTCATTAGAAGATCAACCAATAGAAGAAAGTGAATATAGTTATAACTTACCAGCGTATACAAAAGTGGAGAGCACCCCTTTTTCCTGCTGCGGCATCCACTGACTAACCAAGTGGTGCGTGCTCGGGTATATGAAGGCCTGTGTTAGACCTTGCAACACGCGACACCCGCATACCAGCTTCCAACCTCCCTAAAATCAAACAATATGATGATGAAATATTGTCCATCATAAATGGATTGGAAAGGTGCCTCATAATTTTGTAATATCAACCTTTATCGCTTCACGGAAAAAAACACTTTCCTGTTACAGATTATTTCAAAAACATGCAGTAGAGAAGGTAAAAATTAAAAGTATCTTTTGGTAAAGAACCCATTGACAGTGACTTGTATGACTAATTTAAAAGTCAGTAGAACAATCCCACTTACCCAAGCAGCTCCCATGGGCAGCAACAAGGATATGATGGAGTTGACGACGACGGAGATGGTGAAGAGCACCTTCCCCCCGAAGCGGCAGGCGAGCTCGCCCGCCGGTACCTGCAGCAGCACGTAGCCCCAGAAGAACGAGGACAGGATGACCGCCTGCACGCTGTGAGGCCAGTCGAAGTGCTGTAACATGGGGCCAGGAATTAGGAGCACTTGGAAAATTGAAAGTTTTGGGCAACCAACTAGTGTTTATTTTATTCGAGGAGGATTCCTAGGTCTTTATAATTACAATAATGATGATTGACTCTCGACCCTGCCGCGTCAGTACTTGATTAAGAATTCCGGTTGGGTTCGAAACTAGTCGGGGAATCCCGATAATCCCGAAAACATTACAAGAATCTTACGAAATCATACAACCTTCTTATATAATAATGTTATACCTAAACAAAACAAAAGTGAATTCTTTGTAAAGATAAACAAAGGTCACAAGTCAAGTGGCATTACACTAGATAAATTCAAAAAGGCCGAAGTATTTCAGGTTCAACGGATTTTGTTATCCGATGAAAAGTACCTACGCAGTTATTTTTGTAAGTGTAAGAAAATGTTATCGATGCAGTCGCAATACCTTTATGAAATTAACTTTAACCTTTCTTGCAAGTAACAGCATTACATGGGCGATGTTGCATCAGTTTTCAGCTAGTACACGTTAACAATTACAAACCTTCCATTATAAGGTTTTTGATTGCGTCTGAGAAACATAGGTACAGTTTTTTAAGTCAGAGCATTTTAGTATTAATCACACAGTTGATAGTAAACCGTTGCACTAAAAGAGACCATTATGTATTGAACAAACGAAAAAGCTTTTTCGCTTTATGCCATAAACACACATGTATGACTATATTACGTCAATAATAATATACTAAAACAAACAATACATTTTACGACATATATCTGCGTTATTTAGTTAAGAGCATGACATATGACGTCACAGCTCGTGAGGTCACTCATATCTGAGAGGGCGGGGCTAGCACAGATGCTGACCGAGTGACACGATAAACTTTCCATTCAAGCTGCAAGTGGAAATGGCCTAAGAATGCATCTCACATTTATAACAAACATCTATAAATAAGTAACGCGTGTAAGCAATATTATTATGTGCCTATTTATAATGGCGTTGGTCGCGTGGGCAGAAACGTGCCTGTAAAGGACATCGCCGGAAATTGTATGAACCTGTGCCCCAGCATGTACACGAATAAAATCTACGTCAATTAATAGTAAACATCGTTAGAAACAAGAATAAAAAAGATTTATTTTGCTCAGCAGTCGCTGACAAGAGTTATGAAGGTTGAAAGTTAAGTAAGGTTAGGTTGAAAGTTAAACTATGGTTAAAGCACTTTTATGTTCCTGGTATATAAATATTTAATCTAGACATTTAATATTCATAATACAATCACTTGAACACTGATAGCAGCATTATTTTTGAATTTGAGTAAATCTAATTTATTGGAAGTTAGAACAATATTACACAATATTATTCAACTGATAACATTTTGGATTAGACAGCAAATAAAAGAAATTAAATTGTTGAAACATTTAATATTAATAAAACATTATAAAACGCGGCTGGTGAAAAGACAGCTTCTTGGTATCTCGTCCATACCAAGTACCAAAGAATTGTCATAATGTGAGCACAACATCCAACAGTCCGGTTGCTAGATACACAATTACACCGATAACTCAAGATACCATTTCTAAGTTGGTCTTCAAATGAGGGAAGCTCGTCATATAAAAAATACGTGTAATATTCACGCCTGGACGTATGTCTCGATTTAATACGTCCTCTTAATAGGAGGATGATTTCCTTCAATTTCAAGTGCTGCGAAAGTATTTGATAAACTTGAGTTCTCCAATAATAACTCCCATTCATTAGAATCCGCATAAAGCTTATTATAAATCAGCAAGGCTGATTTAATTAAGGTAGGCACTAAATAACCTGCACTTTGCTGACATCCATTAAATATGCATCGCCTAGATGTATTAGCACAACATCTATAATTAGGTAGGGAAATTGATGAAACATCTTGACCTGGGCCAAGATGAAGTTGTGGAGCAACTGGTGGAGGAAGTTGTGGAGGAGGTGGTGGAGGAATTGGTATTTGGATATTTTGATCAGGTTGGTGATCTTCTAAGGCGTCAAAACGGTTGGAATCAGTAATAATTCTTCGGCTCACTTCGCTGTTAGCTCTCATGTAACAACCATGACATAAAAAGTTGGCTGCTCTAACCTGAAAAAAAAGATGAAACTAATACCACTCACACTTGACAATCAATAGCTTGACTTTCTATATATGTAAACTCAAATGTATATACATAACAATATTATTACTTTATTGCCAACATCAAAACCAGACACATATTACAAAATAAAATACCCCATCTCATCTCTGTCAATCAAACAGATATTCATACAGTTTTTACCAATATATAGAGTGATTAATGTGGAAGGTGAAAGTATATAATACATCCATATTATAGCATAGAAATACAGAGAGTTCCGAAGATTTGTAAAATCAATGTGGAGTCAGAGTAAATCACTAGTTATCTAAATAAGGCAAGTAAAGACTTGTCCTAACTGATTCTTAATTAAAAATATTCCTCATTACTAATAATTAATATATAATCAGCATTAAATATTACATCATAGTAACTATATCGCCTGTTACATTTTGAATTAGAACTTCAAATAAGTTTAAATTATTTAATGTGATTGACTACACTATTAAAACTGTAACAATTATTCACATGTAGATATTTAAAAACGTATTCCTTACATGTCATCATGTAAGTACTGCCAAAGTGATACAACTGAGGCGAGAGGGCTTCCCTCCAGAATTTCGTGTCTTTTGGCACATGTAACTGATTTACCACAGCCACAAGAAACATTGATATGACCGAGTTGTCTTTCCCTGGAGTTCGTTGCAAGACATCTTGATATCTTGTCATAACACGCACCACAGACATGGCTATGAGATGATAACTGTGAAGGTAAAATAAGTATCTTTATTAGTCTTGAAATTGTAGATAGGTATTTGAATAATATGAATGCTGTAGGTATAAAAAAGATTTAATGATGCTACAACATACCTCGAATGTTAACCACTCCGATAAAAGAACAGTCATATCGGGAGGTAATGATGATAAAACATGTCTCCTGATACGTTCTCCGATTGTGATCCGGTTGTAAAAGGGCCATTTTCCTTAAGTATACACAGTACGACTAGTTAGTGGAGCACTCGCGTGGGGCTACGACATATTATAAAACATATTATAAACGAAAAAACAAACCGACGCAATGACAGTTTATTGTTTACAAAGTGAGAATGTGATTTGACATTGACATTAGACGCTCGATATTCATCACTTCAATGTTGTCAGCACACAAGTGACTATCTTCCTTTGTACGCGAACTTAGTTTTATTTAATTAATAATATTTATGGTTTCATTTATTCAAATAAATCAGTAAGCTTAAAAAATATATATGTGTCATGTAAGTTATAATTAATTATGAACATTTTACATTTTAAGCTCGATGTCTATAGTGACGGACTTTCCCTACTTTGTTCTTTGTGAATATTATGTGGCAACATTAAGGTTACTTTTGAGTGGAGTACAAACGAATAAAATCTTTTTATTGTATGTTTTTTTCTCCCGCTGCTACAGTACATTGAGCTATTATCAAAATTCCTTATTCGTTTTTTTATAATTATTGGTTTTATTTTGGTTCTTGTACACTCTGGGGCAGAATCCGGCCAAGTCCTTTGTTGAAGGTTCAAATTCATAGTGGTATTTTATTCATCCATTTCAATAAGTAAGAAACTTACTTATGATTTTGTTTTAGCACATTTTACTAAATTATTCGGATAAATTGGTAAGGGCCATGAAGCCAAACCGAGTGTGCGTCGTGACGCGGTTTCCATCACCGATTCCAGTGATCTGACGCTGAGGCTGGATGTGTTTGTGCATGTGACTTGAATGTTGTGAAAACCCCGCGATACGAGGATTAAACTCCTTAGATCGGCAGACGAAAATTAGAAAATAATCCCTTAATACAGTACTGCGATCAGAAATTACAGTGAGAATTTATTTTTCATGTTCTTCTTATAATATTGATAATCCTCTTTATTATTGTAAAATCATTATTTTCTTTTTATAAATATTTTCAATACTGTGTCTAGACAATAATTGCCAGCTTACTAAGAAAAGCTCTCAATTTTGACAGCTTAGTGAAGGTTGCCGAGTTCAATAACTGATGATTATATTGTTATTTTGTTTGCAAAGTACTAAATAATTGATGTTACCAACAAATATATCTCTACAAGACTATCTTTAATAAAGGATTAAGAAATAATGATAATATACCGGGGTGTGGTTAGCAAAATAGTCCTTGTGACTTCAAATACTATTTCTTATTCTATTTTTCAGATTGCAAGGGTTTTATTAATTGATGATGGTTAATTAATGGCTGTAATTAATTGATTTCAATTACAATGTACATATACAGCTAACTTCCAAACGATGAAAAATGTTATTTATTGTCCCGCATGGGAAACACATTTGTGTTTTGTTGGTGTTTATTTTATACTTAGGCTATCCTGACTGTTTTCCTTTTGTACATAAACATTACAATTAGGTCGCTAAAAAGTAATTTAATTTCGAATGTAGCACTCATTTGTTTCAGATAAATTGGACGTAGTTATGCAAACTAGAAACAACCCACACTTTGAGTAAAATTGAGTTATATATGTAGATAGGCTGTTTATGGTGTATTACATCATCTCAGAAAAAATCCTGGCCGATATAGCAAGCCACAAAGCAAAAATAAGGAGCCGTTTAAGGTACCAACCCGAGTTTGAGGAACATTTTATACGCAAAACGGAACGCACCTTTAAAATAAAAACCTGATTATCTCAAAAATGATATGTTGTGGGTTGGTTCTAGTTTGCATAACTACGTCCAATTATATTCGTATGCTATTTGCTCTAACTTTTACGTAAGTAAGATATCCATAGAAATGAAACCTCGTTATGTCAGAAAGCCTATAACAGTGAAGCTTCAACTTAGCATTTATGTTTTCAAAGGTTTCCCTATACTCCACAATCCTCCGGTACAGATTCGCAAACACAAAGAACAAAAAGACTCTTCTTGTGTCATAGTTCGGCATAATATTTTCACAACTATACATGTTAATATTCACAATGTCCTTCACAATCAAAAAAGCAAAGTTCAAAATAATATTATCTGTCGCGTCTGTCTGTCTATCATTCTTATCAATAAGCTTATCTATTTTATTCATTCGCCTTTCCAAAATACAAACAGAGTCACATGCTTTTGTTATGTTTTATAATTTTACTACCTGACCTTTGCTATATTCGTGTGATAGGATATTTTTATATCAGTACGTTTTAAAAGTTAATTTTACGAGCCAATTAATTCAGTGAATTGATAAGATTTCGTGCATAGTTCGGAGTTTCTAGATAGGATCGCTTTGATCTTTTGAGATGTACGTTAGTGGAAAATTACAAATTACTTTGTTGAAATAAAACCGATTTTAATCTCATAGGAGTGAAGACGAACAAGAAAAGTTTGGAAAATATGAAGATGTGTGAGGAAAGTAGGTAGGCATTGAATACAGAACCAGCGGTAAAAGGACATCACGATGATATTGGAGGCTAAAACTGTATGTAGGTATAGTAGAGTTCTTTACTTAAAGAAGCTTCCAATTTCTCATTTTAAGGTTTTGTATCCGGGAACCAAAATGGAACCCTATTATTAATAAGGAATTGCACGAATCGTGAAATCTAGAAGCAGTTGATTTTTTTACAGACAATGTGTTTCTGTCGCCGATTTGACACAAATAAAAATAATCATGGAGATTAAACAATAATTATTATTTGATGTTTAAAAAAAACTTTTTCAAAGTAAAGTGTAAAGTTTTTCTTAATTATTGAATGACACCACTGACAAATGATGAAGGAAAAAATCGTGAGGAAAACAATTCTAATATTGGAATCTGAAATCGGCAACCCGCAGCGAGTCTAGCGTGGTGATTAATGCTTAATCCTTCTCCTTATGGGGAGAGCCCTGTGCCCAGCAGTTTGGTGTATATAGGCTGGTATTATATAAGTTATATATAAATAAAGACGGTTTTCCTCATCCATAGGAATCAACCAAATAATTATAATCTTTTCGATAAATGAAAGCTATTGTGAATGCAATTGCAATAACACCCGAAGGCAACTATAATTTTAAAGCAGTAGATTCTATTTAGTTTCGGCGTTACGGAGTTTTTGTAGGAATTAATTAATCTTATCATTAAGTAATACTTATCTAAACATATTTTGTTTGCAAACATTTTTGCTTACTGATAAGTTTTTTTCTAATGACATTAGATTTGAAAATCATAACAATACAAAAATTCGGATAGATCTCGTTCATGTTATATAAGAAAACATTTTATATAGTAAAAAAATAAATAAGTGAAGTTGTCATAACAGGAAATGTCCAACAAAACAAAATGATTCTACGCAACAATATATTTGACCTAAGTTTCAACTGCAATCGATCCCAAGGCGAGAGCTATTGCATCAGATAAATAAATCAAATAGTTATTTACGCATAATTCCATATAATTAGATGAGTGTCAAACGAATGTATGATGATGAGAAAATATATCACGAGGCTGTGAGTTCTCTTGTAGCATACGAGTTCCGGTTGAAACCGGGTGTAGCTCGAACTCGTACTGAGTACGTTTAAGTTTTATTAAAGTCTTATTCTAACTCAATCGTCATTTGAGTGTTAAACTACATCTTAAGCTGTACCTGAGTTGGTATTTTATGATTACTAATATATAAAGGTAAAAAAAAGCATTTTTTATTTTCCTGGTCTAGGCTAGCATAGATCCTCTCTATATGATCATCTCACACTAATTAAATCTAATATTATGGACCGCTTTTGGCCGTATTGGACAAAATCTTTATTTTATTAAAAGTAAATTGAAATTTGACTTTGCTAACTATTAATTATAGAATCTAGGAGAAAATCTCTCTATGACATGTATAGATTTTGCTATACTACGACACTCACAGTTTCCTTCTTCTCGTCGGTCATGTCGACGATGGCCATGCTCATGTTGACCCTCATGGTGAACGCGAACAGCATCCCGAAGAACAGCAGCGCCGACTGCGCGTGGCGGACACCCAACCCCTCTGCAACACACGGGAAGATGTCGCTTAAAGAGGAAGTTAGTTCCAATTGTTTTACATTTACACTTGTCCAGAACTCGCTTTTTTGATCGAATTTTAATAAAACATGATTTAGTAATATGCCAGCACGTGTAACCGAGTGGTTGGTCACCACGCCAAACCCACTGCGCGGTTTCGATTCCCGTGTAGGACAAGCATTTGTGTGATCCACAGGTGCTTGTTCGTCTTTGTGAGCGTGATTTGTATGTTTGTGAAATCCACCGCGACACAGGGATTAAACTCCTTAGTGGGGAGTCGTTTTTTTAAACAGTAGAACCGTACTTAATATTTTTCATCCCTTACTATAAAAGTTTGATATATCGAGCTGTGGTGTGGATGGGCATGCGATGTAAAACAGGACAAGAGAAGGATGAAGAGATTTAAATTGTTTTCAACAGACACTTCATTTCCACATGGAAGGGAGTGTGCTACGGATCCACTTTGTAGTTTATAATTGAACATTCGTCAATTGTGTAGAAAGTTGGGTCATGCAAAGGCTTATGTGAGGAGTAGGTACAGAATAAGGTATGATGATAAATGGGTTTCTTAGCTGGATAGAGGTATATTTATAGTGTAGTGAAGCTTTTAACTTCTTTCACTTAATTCGTAAACAAATTAAGTTCAGTTTCATGAATGATAAAATGATTAATACAGATTCTTTTTTTTGTCTGTTACTTTCAACAACGACTTATACTCACTTGGTCTTAAAAAGTCCTTTTCGGTGGTGATCCCCATTTCGATCGTCGTTAGTTAGTATTTGTCACTAAGTCACGATGCCACTACCGCACATTCGCGCAGATCGGCGCCAAGTGTCAATATGACACTAATCATGATCACAGGCCAACACTCGTGCGCAGATTTTGTAGAAATCTGTGGAGCTGAAATTATGCTAAGTTTTCTTTTAATTTATGTTGTTATTATGAATTGAACAGAAACCATTTATACAATGCAACGAGCTTAATTTTAATGATTAAAACATGATTGGAAAACTTATCGCTTCGATATCCGTATTCAGAATAGAAGAACCACAAGTAAATACTAAGATGTAAGATCACACAATATTCCATTTATTTGCAAAAATCACAAATTGGTATTATTTTGCATCCATCTTAAAGTGTCGTGAATAAAAAAAATGTATTAACACAGTCTAGAACAGACGATATTTATATTAACCTACCGATATCAATGACAGTTAAACACACCCACAAATATTTTAGCTACGAAACCACTCCATGCCTTCATTAGTTCTAAAATTTGTAAAATGTTACGATTACTGGTACAATCATAGCCACGCTTGATAACCTCTGTCTTGAGAGGGCGCGAGAATTATCAACAATTTGTCACATCAAACAACATTTACGTATCACAGGCAAAGCAAAATAACCTGTATTTCCTAGTGATAAGAGCTACTGCAACCGCACGTAAATGGTAAAATTTTGAACTTATTTGGACCCGTCATTGACTTTGGTATACGAGGCTATTTTTATCAACTGATAACTGTCATTACTTGCAGTTAAATTAATGGTTTACAGTAAAAAGACGTAGTTTTCATGTAATAAAAACTTTTTTACTTTATTTTCATGTACGTTTTTGGAAGTCAATTGTCATTGACGCGGAATGTCCAAGTTTGCGCGTCATAGTAATGAGATTATATATATTATTAATTATAACAAGTTTTTGTAGTTTTATTTAGACCTTATTCTGTACAGCCTGGTCATTTACCTTGTATCTAGGACCTATTTTTCAAAAGAAGTGTTTCCAGTTACCCCGTATATAGGCTTTCGCTGCGTTAAGGGAAAAAATAATTCATAAATGGAAGGTATTTAGTTGTAATAAGCATATTTGATATATCAAAATATAACATCCAGTCTTCGTGAAGCGGTAAGTAGCTTTTGTTGTACTATTATATTTCAGGCATGTCAGATAGGATTAACCTTTACATCGTGTGGAAAAGCTGAAAAATTATATTTATTTCAAGATGCAATCCCTATTTAAATTTTGTTGCAACGCATGCGGTGAGTAATAATTTTTTGAAAGTGTTTATTTATTTAGTAGACCTGCACGAAAAACTGGCACGATATTTCAAAAGATGTCACAAGATTGCCAAATTTTTTGTGAAAACACATATTAAATATTTAAGTAGTAATAAGTCAAAGAACTAAGTATTTTTAAACGTTTTTCAGTTTCAGAAAATGAATTTCCATTCAATCCTCATTTTGATCACATCACAGTCTGCCGCTCAGCTGTGGAAACACTTTAATACGGCAGCAGATTTACTTTAAACCAGAAGAGTGATTTTAATAACCCATTGCCTTATAGTTCACTGCGCTTTTGTGCATTGAAAGATTTATCTTACGTGATTTCTTCCAGACAATATATTTTACTCGAATATTTTATAATTGTATGAATATAGACGGTTAAAAAAAAAATCTGCTACTCTTCATTGATTTCCACTAAATTTTTAATAAAGAAAATTCTTAAAAAAGTCCTCAGCCTCTTTAGGCCTTTGCAACCGCAGCCTATCCGTATCGTATCCATACTAGATCCTATTAATATCATAAACACGAAAGTTTGTATGTATGGATCTTTCTTTCTCTTTCACGCAAGAACCTCTGAACAGATTTAGACTTACGATTTATACTTAGGTTATACAGCAGGATTAACGCATAGGATGGTTTTATCCCGATTTTATATTTTGGCGGACGGGCCCATGGCAGCAGGTAGTATACATATTTAATATCATTCCTTTTGATTGTGTTCCTTCAGATTTTTTGTAAAAATGTTAGAATCTCAATACTAATCTGTTTTCTAGAAGTTACATTTATTGTTGTTTATTAAGAGGCTTGCTCGTTGTGTCTGTCGAGCATAGCGTCGGTCAATGACAATTCCAATTGTTATTCTGTCCTCCTGTTCTATTGAGTAGGAAATTGTAGGGTGGGGTGTCACTGACAGCGTGGACATACAACACAAGAATAAAACATGAATAAATAAATTATGTAATCAAAAATGACAGAAATTATAGAATTGCTTAGTAACTCATGTCCATAAAATATGAACCGTATCTACATTTTTATCATCAGACTTCATAAAATCCATTAAGATTTATCTCATATGTTTGGACTTTTCCACAGCTATTTCGAGCCAATTAATTAAGATCAAAAAAAGTAACTGGATATAATCAGAAGCCACACTTAAAGAACAAAAGGTTATCAACCTTTAGAATTACATTATCAAGTAAATATTACATTCGCCGATATAATTAGCTCAGCCGCCTCAAAAATACGGCAAACTTTTAGCACCAATTAAATTTCTGCACAGCGACCCTTATTATTTATAGTGTAACATAAAAAGTTGTAAGGTACACATTATCATTATTTCTGTCCTTGAAAGCCCTTATATTATAAATTATTAATACCCCGCTGTCAGTGAGACCACGCCTCAAAGCTTTACGTGAAATGAGGAAGCGTTACACAAAGGCGCTTCAATCAAGGGATCTGTGGGGATCCTCAATCAAACGATGTTTAATTACGCTGCCATCCCACCGCGACCGAGCCAGATACTTTGATACTCATCGCTAGATGTATCCCTTTCGTTTGCTGTCTACAATATGATAAAGGTGACCTTAAGATCAACCAGTAAATGATTTTTGTTGATGTTTGTCGTTTTCAATTTGACGTTTTTGACGTTTCGAATAGATTTGCCAAAATAAACCCAGAAAAAATACTTAAATCAACAAATAATGAAATCATCCCTAAGTACAAGAAAGTTTTAAATACTTAGTGTGTGTATATCATAATTGGTTGAAATAGATCGTTGTCGTCACGTCGAATACTTTTCATCATTGAAACTGATCAGTCTGTAAACAAGGAATGCCTTCGCCGCCATTTCATGAAGTAAAACCTAGGTATTAGTACTCAATATTTAATGCAAAACAATAACGTAAGATATATTTATATAAGACAGATTTTTATATCACATATCATCCTTTAAGATCACTGTGCAGGTGAAAGGCGCAAAGCTAGAGACCACAGAATCCGGTAGTGGTACCGATGATACTGATGTTCAGATGCGTCAACTGAATCGACTATTTAGAAAAGAAGGTAAATATTAAAATCATCAAATGTTTACTCGTGACCAGTAAGCACAAGTCTTCCTTAAGATATTCCAGTGAAGACGTCTTCCACTTTTGTTCAAAATTAAAAAGCTCAATTTATCTCTGCCCAACGAAGCCATTAGCCGTCTTTTTCACATAGTTCTGCCTTTCATTGTGTTTGATAATTACTCCTTTGTTAGCAACTAATGAACTGCGTAATGTTATCATTTCAAGGAAAACATATTTTGGTAAGTGTATACATAGCATGTATTAATCTATTACAGCTGAACGGTCGTGAGTCGTAAGTAACAAAATTCTATGAGGAGTCTAATCTAAATAAATGTGCTTACGCCGGGTAAACTTGGCGCTAAAAATAAACTTTTCTAAAGTGCTCTTCCCAGTCAAGGGCGCGCACTGCTTATCAGATGGTGCGTGATGGGCAGAAGGCCTTGAAACATGCCCTGCAGCAAGGTGCCTGCACAAATCTACTGTCACCCGCCCTGTTAACAAATTTGACTCTTAAATAACATGAAGTAAGGTTTGTTTTAATGTTTCATACAATTTTTAGTCAAAAATGTAAATCTTTCCAATCATCTAAGTACACATAAATTGCTCCAATGATATATATGGAAACTACGTTAGGCATAAAAAGGGAATCACCTGAAACAGCTTTCATCTAGGTCCATAAATATCTGGGACCTAAGATTTAGTGCTTGTTCCAAACATTATAGGGGCGAGGGTGAGGTAGCCCAGACGCCAATCTATGTATATTGGGTAACATAAAATAAAGATTCAGAAAGAAATATTAACGCTTACAGTAAAAAACCAGCTTATAAATGTCCCACTGAAGGGTAGCTGGAGCTGGATCACCTGCTAGCTTAGTTGGCGGTTTAACATTTGAAACTGGTTTTCCTACAGTTTATTAGTAATCTTAGAGTAATAAAGAAAGTAAGCATTTTATATTACCTTTGAAAAGAAACATGTTATCTAATACTACTCTTTGCTCAAAGTATAATTTAGGAATTCGACTAAGAAGTGTCTTTCTAATAATATCGAAATTATCTAAGAGAGGTTAGCTTTTAAATGTATAGCACTATCTTCTTTACATTTTCATTTGCACCATCTGGCGTAGCAACAGTTTGATTTGATTACGTTGGCACACAGCTCCTTTTATGTAAGAAGCCAGCCAGCCAGCCTAGAACAAAATCAGGAAAAGATGCTGACTAAAATATCAATACAAATTAGTTTTATCTACATGTGAGTACCTAACTAAAAACATTGGCCTCATCGAGTAGAGATCAGAAGCAAGCCGCTTAAAAAGCAAGTCCTTTCATTTAAAGATGACCTGAAGCGTAAACGGAACTTTTCGCAACCCGCCGCGTCAGCTCAATTACAAGTCGTTTCTTAGGTTTACGCGAATGTTAGACATTGAAATGAAACTACTTTTACGGATTTTATCGCGGTTTAATTTTAGATTTTAGTTCCCGACGTTTCGTTTTACCAAAAAGGTGTTAACAACTACCACCGCCTTGGTTAAGAAACACTCCGAAGCATTAAGTCTAGATGTTACCTACTTAATACCTACATGCGCAAAACCACCTAAACTGTATGGGTTGCCAAAGATACACAAACCAAACGCCCCGCTACGTCCTATTGTAAGCCAAATCGACACACCAACCTACAGATTGGCTCAGCACGTCGCGAAAACACTCTCACCACTCAGAGGCAACACTACAGCGTTTGTGAAGGATTCATACCACTTTGTCAATGAGATTAAACATCTACATCTTCAAGACAATGAAGTAATGGTTAGTTTCGACGTACAGTCCTTGTTTACATGCCTACCAGTCAAGGATTGTATTGAAATTGTTTCCAAGAAGCTAGCAGAGAACAACCTACCTCTAGAATATGCAGAACTTCTCGAGCACTGCCTCACATCTGGCTACCTACTGTGGAACAATAAATTCTATGTACAAGTAGATGGTGTAGCGATGGGCTCGCCTGTATCCCCTGTAGTCGCCGATATATTCATGGAAGACTTCGAGGAGACAGCCTTAAAAACAGCTCCTTTCACTCCCAGGTTCTACAAACGGTACGTAGATGATACTTTCACAGTTTTACCATCTAGTCAAGTAAATGCATTTTTAAAACATCTCAACTCCATCAATAACAAAATTCAATTCACTATGGAGTTGGAGGATAATAAATCTCTTGCCTTCTTAGACATATTAGTTAAAAGGAATCCTGATCAGACCATAAGTCACACCGTGTATCGAAAGAAGACCCATACAGATAGGTACTTAAACGGTGAATCTCACCACCACCCTAAACAGTTAGCTACCGTGGGAAAATCTTTGTTTCAGAGAGCACACGGACTCTGTGATGACAGACACCTTGCCGCTGAGCTTCAACACGTCAAGCAAGTACTGCGAGACAACAAGCTCCAAGTTCCACGGCCCCGTCACAGAAACCGAGTGAAGCCAGCCACTGTTGATCGTTTGCCTGCTGTACTACCATATGTCAGAGGAGTCACTGACAAGATTGGTTACATCCTGAAGCGAGCTTCAATTAAAACATACTTCAAGCCGCCCAAGAAGATTAGCCAGTCCTTACCATCTGTCAAGTGTCACATACCTCTACAAGATGCAGGAGTATACAAACTAGATTGTGACTGCGGCCTCTCTTACATCGGTCAAACCAAACGAAGCATAGGGACCCGCGTTAAAGAACACATAGCTGACGTCAAACACCGCCGCTCAACGAAGTCTGCAGTCGCCGAACATGCTGAAGGTTCCAGCCATTATATTAGATTTGACCAACCACAGATCCTCGCTAAAGAATCCAAATTCCTACCTAGGATGTTTCGCGAGGCTATTGAGATTAAAAAACACCCTAATTTCAATAGAGAAGATGGCTGGAAGATATCACCTACTTGGGATCCAATAATAAATAAACTCAAGGCCAAACCCAAGAGCAGCGCTGCAAGACATCAAGACACAGTGAGCTCATACTGCGTAGGTCGGACCACAAATAATTAATTAAAATATGAAGGTAGAACGAGCAACATCTTCTGTCAAGACGAACACCATCTCAGTCTGCCCGTGACCATGATACCTGCAAAGGTTTCGAAACGTCGGGAACTAAAATCTAAAATTAAACCGCGATAAAATCCGTAAAAGTAGTTTCATTTCAATGTCAATTACAAGTCATTAAGAACTCCGTTTGAGTTGAAACTGAGGGCTCCCAGAAAAGGGGAAATGTCCACACCCAAGTATTGAAAGTTATTCATTTACCAGTGTCCTCTTAATCTTTATTTAAATCCATGATGTACTAACATACATAATATATCTACTTTAAATAACAAAACTTTTCACGATTTCACTTTCAAAATTTATATGCCACTATAACTTACTTCAGGAAACCGCCAACAAAAAATATCTCCTGCAAATGCGAGAAAGTTTAAGATATTTACTCGTATTATCTTTACAACACAAGGTAACATCCCTTAAAGAAAAGTAGTTCAATAGTTAATTTTAGTTTATATCTTTTAAAACGTCTATCCTTTTGTTATGTTATTGGAAAACAAATGAAATTTATTGAAATTATATTTATTATTTTCGAGTCTTATAATACACTATGTAACTCTTTCCGCATTTCTTATTGTTTACAGATTAAAAAAAAAATTATGTATCGTTACGAAACAGGTAAACAAAAGAATTACGAGTATTTAATTATTCTGCACGTTGATACAATAGACTTACATTTGAGCAGTTATTAGTATTGTATAATTTGATCTTATCACTGTATGCCGAGCAAACATGTCGCACACTCAGGTATTCTATTATAATATTGTCGATACAGTAAGTGCTGGCAAAAGGAATCGCTGAGCGTTCGGCCGTGTGGCTCTCGCCTGCTCACTTTGTTGATGTTAGCTAATTGTGTGGTGCAAGGGACTAGGTGAAGCGATCGTGGACAAAATTATAATCTATTCAAACGATACATGAAAAATACTGTACAGTCCTAATATATTCAAAAGAAGGTATACTATAGCTTCGATATATGTGTAAGTTTGACTAGTTCACAAAATAAGGAGCAAGTTATCTGAGTAGCGAAAGATCTTTTACAAATAATTCACATTTCTATGAAAATAATACCAACTTAGAAATACCGAAAATCAGTTCTCATTGTGGCACAAAATCCATAATCAAACATTTTCCAAAGTATGTAGACTCGGCTTTGTAGCCATCGTTCATTTATTACACCGCAGACTTAAACACAGACACTTGAGAAGCAAATTTCAACTTTAAAACTTCCACACAAGTGTCAAAATCGAACTACTATCAGTTTTATTCGCACAATTTATTATGAAGGAACTCTGAAGGGGAGAATAGTATTAAACATTTATAATTGACACAAGAAATGTCACCATCGATAATTCGCTCTCTGTTTGTAGATATCGAAATATTAACAAAGGAGGTTATGATTGAATATTTGATATTTTTGGAGAGCCTGCTTAAATATGAGTGTACGAGCAAATATATGAATAGGAATAAGTTATGGAATGCGTGTAGAGGAAATATTACGTTACTTTTAACAAACCATTAATCTTGTAACCTAAAACGCTTTTATTATGTAGAGCGGTAACACGCAAAAAGCTGGATAAAATTATTCTCATGATACCAAAGACACATAATATACCTATACATCGCAAACATATTTGTTTGTCACCTCCAAACCTTTCCAAATAGACATGAAACAAACAGTGGTGGTGTAGCCTGCTATGTATTCAGATTTTTATCTTCCAAAGTACGTTTGCCACTGTGGAAGGGAGACGACGCGCTACACTGACCGTAGCGCTATCCCGCTCACACACAAAATGAGTTCTGTGTTATGTGATCATAGTAAGTATGCTGAGCCATACTTCAACATCGCGCTCACGTAGTTTCTTCTCGATATAAAACACTCGTACGAATCGCTCGTTTTCTATTAAAGTTTGACATTTCAGATAGGTTTACAGCGCTTCCAGAAAATAATCTATAGTTTTAGTAACACGAGTGGAATATTTTGAACTTATTTTTCTGAAAACAGAAATGAACTGACTAGTGTAAATGGAAGAAACTTCTGGTAATAGCGGATATAGTAAAAAAAAATGCTTAAATATCATTTCTACTTATTATTATATATTAACGAACATTAACTGAATATTCTAATGTAATCATAATGTGTATACTAAATATCTAATCCTAATACTGTATTCTTTTTCTCATTTTGTGTTAACGTAATTGGTTATCTGTGTTAGCATAAATAAATAAATTAATTAATTAATTAAGCTTCATGTTTGCTCACTTGTAACTTTTTCGCTTTCCCGAACTTTTTGTGAAAATGAAATCATTTTTAACTATTATCATCTCGCAATATACTACAAAAAAAATGTTATTAATTGTGTTAGTACATTATGTCCCAAAAAGTCCTAAACTAATAAGTTATTTAAGCCCCTATATTTAACTAAACGCTAGTGGTCCAACATAATATATTAATGAACATAACACATATAAGTGAAAGTGGTTTTTCTATCTTAAAATATTAGACCCATGCGGGAAAACAACCCGCAACCCCTTTATCACAAAGACAAGCATCTATCAACCCTTACCGTGCCTTTCCGACCTTAAATCATCCCTTTTACCCTTGGTAAAAGAGTATAATTGAAACGACACTAATTAAAGTAAAATGCGTATGTACGTACGTCCTCACGATTCTAACGTGGATGGATTTTCATAATAGTAGGTAGTCTGTATTCTGTGGTAAGTCCGACCAGTTTTACTACTTTTCAATGTTTAATAGAAAAATTATTGATTTGTACAATAAAATTTGCTTCCTGACAAATAGATATTATGTGTTATAAAAGCACATAGCAAAAAGTATTCGATTCACAACTTTGCCTTAACACTTCTTCGTGAGATTACGAAGTGCTTATCTAAAACTATTTATGTTTATAATAGTGTACGTACACAGAAGGAGAAAAAAGTCAGCATAATAGAAAATGCGTATGAAAGTGCCGCTAACGTCATTAGAAAACTACCAGCAAAACCGAGACAAAAGCTATTCGTTCTTTGCTATGAACAAAAAGAAAATGAAGCAATTAAAATAAATTACCTACACTATAACCGAGTATTGTAGAAAACCTACTGTATGAAAGGATATTACAGCAACGTACCCATTAGACACACAGATAGTATCTGCCCTAATTTCAAAGCAAGCACCCCACCCGCCGCGGGAACACCCACCTGGCAACACTTCCTTCACTGCCAAGAAGAAAGAAGAAACCTCATTAAAACTCTTTACCGGCGTTTACAAAAATGTATGAGTTGCACATTCATTAGCAACCCCATTATACTCATGCAACAAAGGCATTAGAAAACAAAAGCTCGTATGAACACATAGTGTTGCGGCCCGGCGTCGCTCGCCTCCACAATACACTTTTGTCTCCTGATGAGTATGTTTAGCCCCGCAGTGTACCCAGTATGGCCTACAATGTAGCCAATCACTAAATCGGGATAAGAGCTGTTCGGAATTCGATTAAGTTTCTTTGTAGTCATTTTTTCTATTTTGCGGCCGCTTGAATAGTACCTAACTTTCGCTCGCTGTACTCCATTATACACGATTTCAATTAAGAGTGCCCTTTTATATTGTACATGAATGATAGAAAGAAATCCAATATAATGTGAACGACAAGCAGATTGAATACCATTTTTTTTACAGTTATTTTAGGTAAACGTAAAAATTAAAGAAAATATCACAATTATCTTCTTAGGTTGCAGAAATACAAACTAAACGAAAACTTGAAATAATAAAGAAATCATAAAGCAGTAAATAACTTCCACGGCCCCATAAAGTACTGGGACCAGCAAAGCACTTAAAAACAGAAGAAGAACATAACTCAACAACTCGAAGCAATGGCGGAAATTAAAGAAAACCCGCAAAAAATATTACAGCACAAGAACAATATCTAATTGCTCCCGACGATCCCGAACATTCGTGAATCCTAAGCATCCCGAAACTATTTCAATCCCTTGGAAGTTGGAGATATAGGGACCGTAGCTGTGAAGGGAGGCAGTAAATAAAAATAATGGGAGGGACGATTAAGGCCGGAGCGAGGCCATCACGCAATTAATACCGGTTACTCGCAAACTGCTCATATTTAATTCAATTTGTTCTCTTGTAAGCTATGTTTATGCTCCATCTGGTGGATCATGGAGGGATTACGACGCCAGGTAAGTTGTGTGTGCCATTCATCCACACACCTTAGTTTTACTTGAAGGGATTCCGACCGCAAGCTTTCATAATGATGAACTCAGTTTTGCTAGATGAAAAGTTTAAAAATATTGAACACTATTTTTGATATTAGAGTCAATACAATTTGATTGTTATTTCTAGATATTGAAAAAGCAGAAAAACTCGGTATTTTAGTATCAGATGGGATTTTGCAAACACAAGCATCGTTCAGACTAAGTTAATAAAATGTGTGAATTACGCAAACAATTACTTCAAACGAGGTTTTAACATACAAAACATCGCGCAGTACTAGTCGGCATGCCTTAAATCCCACAGACACACACACCGGGAGAGATGCCATAAGTACTATAACGCTCAAACGCACAGACGGAAACAGTCCAAATTAAGCAGCGAACACAATTATCTTAACACAGCGCCTCATAACTCTACCACTAGTGGTTTCTGGTTGCTGTCGACTTACCTGGTTCCGACCGTCAACAAACTCCTCCAGCAAGACAGCTGTAGGTGTGGAAGCGAGACGGAACCCTTCATTTTGTAGAACTGTATCTCTCTTCCTCGACGGAATCTGTCTTAGTGCTACGTTCGGTGGTAGAGGCCCTGACCTCATAGTGTTTACAGCGTCATTCCCGGCCCCTATGTAATGAGTGCTGTAGTAACACATAGCTTCACACATAGTTTGAGGGGTCTGATGTAGATCCTTAATTGTTAATTCCCTCGAGTGGATGGCTCTTAACCTCTGAGGCTAAGTTGTGGATGTTTCATTATGTAGTACTTGTATTGTATTGTACAGTATTATAGTCCTTATAGTAGGGTTAAAGTAATAGACGATTGAAGAGGCTAATTTTTTACGGCTTGAAGTGGAATATACTTGGATGGATTTGAAGTGGAATATACCTTTATCATTCATAGTATTTTTCCAAATGAAAACAGATTTTATTTCCATCATTATTATGTTATTTTATCTCGAACACCCCTGACTTCCTATCTGCATGAAAAACGAAAACCTTGTACTTTTCCAACGTAACACCAGTAAGACACCACTCGGTACATTCTCTGTTGTTTCAAATGAAATATTCCGAGGATCGTAATACATTCAGATATACATAAGAAGATGCTTTCATTAGAATAACAAAAGAGACCGGGATTATCCTCACTTTTAGGGCGATGCAATAATTTACATGTTAAGCTCCCTTTGTACGTACTAAATTACATCCGATTTATATAATTTAATGCTTAAATAAAGTGACTTAGAGATCCATTTCCTGTGTGGCAATGTAGAATTTTTAATTATTAATCCATTATGTAAACGAATATTAGATTTCAGTTGTACAGCGCCGCCGTGTAAACCTACTAAACACACATGCCTTTACCATTTTATTTGATAATTGACTTATGCAGTTAGGATTTATCAACCCTTGAATATAAAATACCTTGCTGCAGTTAATGTGAAAGTTATGATGGACTATAGATTTTGTGCATTGGGCATTGACTGTATGGAGAGCGGAGTGGTTGAGGTCACGACGCCAGACCTATTGATCGCGACGTGTCACGAAATCGTAGGACAAGAAATTGAGTGATCCACGAATGCTTGTCCTGAGTCTGGGTGTTTTGTGCATGTGACTTGAATGTTCGTGATAAAAAATATGGCATAGTAAAATGAACAAAAAAAATTATGATGTTTTGTTCCAATAACGATCCTTTGTGAACACAAACTACACTATTTTGCATTCACCAAAACACTGTTATTGACAGGCATTACCTTGCCGTCGCGTCGTCCGCAGCATTCCTATCTAAAACAAATAAAAACACACAGTTTATCTCTTTGTGAGTGCTGATGGCGTGTGGCGTACGTTTGTCACCACAAAGTAATCTGAAACTGGTGTTCTTTGCCCGAACGACCCGATGTTTTCTAGTAGTTTACTTGTAAATGGAGACCGTACGTTGAAAGAAAATACCTTTTAACCTGTTGCTGACCTGTATATACTGTGTTCCTCTGTTTCTGTTACTTTGAACGACTCTTTTCACATACAAAGTAGGGTTTTAAGTTTTCCTTTTTCCATTCATCCAATAATTTCGGCAAATACCTGCCCTTAACTTTGAATCTAACTTTAAGATCTCAAGCTTAAATTGATTAACCTGTGGTCTGGTTATTTAACTCTGATAATTTAGCTGTAAATAAAATCTGTCAAAAATCTTCACCGTCAAACTTTGAGCACACTTATGATAATATGTAACATATTTAAGAACTGTACATGTTAGAGCATCGCTATTTTGAGTATTCCTGACCTCATGTCATAGGGTGAATAAATTATATTTATGTAGTAGGTAGTCCATAATATTACAAATTCCGAATATATATTAGAATTTAGAGCATTTTGTCACTGTAATATATTATTATAGCTATTCGGCTGTGCGGCAGCTCGGACGCTGTGTGAACATTATAGTCATAAATTTAGTACTGGAGCAGTGAAAATTCTGAAACCATTTATCTAGCAAGCCTAATATAATATGGTATAAGTAATTTTTGGTAGCGCATAAAATTAAATCCCACCAAAAACATTAAATGTAAAAAAATGCCAAGTCTCTCGATGCAGTCTTTCCATCGTAAAAAGTTTTGAGATCTCATAGAAGCCAAGTCCTATTCAAAATATTTTGTAGTTATAAATCAACATTTAGTAATTGTATCAATAGTTTTCTTTATATTATAATTATAGTGACTTGGCAATGAGCACAAGAAGAAACAAATAAAACGGCATATTTGTAGGAGTTGAAAGTTACACACACCGCATGCGTAAACATTAATATCACAAAATTAATTTTCTTTTGGTTTATCCGTGTCGTCCCAACCGAATTTCGGCAACGGCAGTCAGTCTTAGTGTACTCTCGATTCATTTACTTTCATAAAGCGATGGCCCGTAAGGTATTCTTAATTATTGTATTGGAGCATGTAGTCGGTAGTGACCATCATGATTCACACATAACAAATAATCTGATCACTGGTCTCGTCAGTAACATTTGCACATAATTCCAGGCATCAAGCAGCTTTTAATTTGTGCTCATTGCCAAGTCACTATAATTATAATATAAAGAAAACTATTGATACAATTACTAAATGTTGATTTATAACTACAAAATATTTTGAATAGGACTTGGCTTCTATGAGATCTCAAAACTTTTTACGATGGAAAGACTGCATCGAGAGACTTGGCATTTTTTTACATTTAATGTTTTTGGTGGGATCTCATTTATTTTTTGTAAGTGTATTTCTTTCTTTTTTTTTAGGTGTCATAATTTCTAGGACTTCAGCTACTGCTTTGCTTAGAACCCATTCTCTATCTCTATCTCTTTTGTTTCTTCTCTGAGACTTCGTTACTTCTAATGTAAACAAGCTTAAACTTATATATATATGCATATATATATCTACTAACTTACAAACTATAGCTAAACTAAACTAAATAACACGTAAAGTTCTCCGAATATCAATTATCACTACAATATTTTTTAGTTTCGAAATGGTTTTTCATAGACAGGTGGCGCTATCAAATGAAAATTATCGAATTATTCTGAAGTACTACTTAGACTGCGCTTTGTAACGAAACCATAGCGCGATTCAGACACGTACAACGCCATCTATCGAGCGCGCATACAATATTTATCGCAATACAATGGAGTTTTAGCTTTATTAATTTAATGAATTATGAATTTTATGTATTAATTTGTATTAATGATAGTCTGTGTATTACATTTATATTATTCTTTTCTATTCTATGTATGTATTCATCCAATTGAATAGGTACAGTCAGCGCCAAAAGTCGATGAACAGAATCAACTTTACAAAACAGCTGTTCACACTAAAATGCCATAAGTTATAGTCGCAACTGGGAAACAAAATAGAATGTACACCAGAAATTTACAAAAGTCGTATTACTTTTAATAATTCCAATGAAAATATTTTAGATATTGTTAACGAAACCTTCTTCTCAAAGTGAAACCTCCTTCAAGATCCTTAGTGAAACCTCTTTCGAACCTGGGGTTTGACAAGCAGTCCGCTATAAAAGACGGAGCGCCCTTAGCAACGCCCAATCGTTAACAATATCTAAAATATTTTCATTGGAATTATTAAAAGTAATAAATTAAATATGTGAAATAATAAATTTAATTAAAAATATATTTTTTATATTATTTTAATATTTTACAAAAAAATAATGGATTAAAAATTCTAAATATCCATGTTTTTAAATGTCACTCCATTCAAATTGTATCAAAATCGGTCCAGCATTTTTATAGTTATAAATTGTATTGATATAGATACAGCAAGCACTGTCCCAAAAGTAGCTCAACAACATAAGCGTCAAAAGTAGGTACATTAACACAGTCACGGCAACATTAAAAATATACTTTGTTAGCCTAATTTTGTTTTTTCTGCTGTTTAGTGACTTTTGATAGAATGATGTTCAGCGACATTAGGAATACTAGTGCACAGATACTTTTGAAATACTCGTGTTTAGCGACTTTTGTAAATTTCTGGTGTACATTCTATTTTGTTTCCCAGTTGCGACTATAACTTATGGCATTTTATTGTGAACAGCTGTTTTGTAAAGTTGATTCTGTTCATCGACTTTTGGCGCTGACTGTACTTAAACAACGAACAAAGTTAACAATGCAGTCAAAATCCATACATAATGTTTTTGCCAAACCGCAAATATAAAATTGTTTTCTATGGCATATTATTTTTTAATGTTTTTATAATTTTTCCTTTATATGTGGCTAAGGACCTATCTTGGTGCAAAATTTGAAGTTTCTAAGTCTGCTAGAAGTACCTTAGATTTTTGATGATCTGTCAGTGAGTCAGTGAGTGACAAAATGGTGTAACTTTGATCGACCGTAACTCCTAAACCATTAATTCAATTGGCATGTAATTTCGAACTTAAGCTTGTTCTAATGCCTACTATTATTCCCCGAAAAGCTAAACTCCTAGCTTTGTCCACGTCGAAGATACAGGGGGGGCGAAACAGCCGCGAATCGCTTCGAGAAAAGATGGTACGGCCGTGCCCGTTTTGCTCGAGACTTGGCAGGGGCACTGCCGTGCCCTCAGATGTGATCGCGTTCTTTAGTAGGCTCGAAATCTAGCTCTTTATACTTGAGGCTTTTAAAGTAAAAACGTCATCATGAAATTCTTCGGCTTACGTATTTGCCTTTCTTATATAGTTTTTTTTTATAGTAGAGTGTCTGAACCAACACAACAAATAACTCAAAGTCTCTCGTAAAGTCTCGGCGTATCGTTGGAGCGAAAGTTTTTTCATTTTCTGTCAACTTTTAAGTTGAAGCGACAATATGTTATAACTGCTAGTTATAAGCCAATAAGAGGCAAGTATAAATATTTTATAGAAATCTTTTCAAACATTTTCACTTAACAAGTTTTAATAGATTTATTTTGCATTTACTTAAAAATATTTGCGTTAACTTAAATCAATAATAAAGAACCTCCAATACTATCTTTATAGAACCAAATAGTATTAGCAACCTTTCAACCCACAAGTTTATTTAATTCGCTCCACTCGCTCTTGTGATTACGTTCGAGCAGCTCATTCAATAAAGTATCGTGCAGCACGACAGACCGATACCACTCACTACTTAGTTACATCGTGTCGCTTTTACTGCCATTCCATTTCGACATAAAGCTTTCTGTACCTGTTTGTGCGAGAGAGATAGAGCTCTACATGATGTAGAGTGGCTTCTCGTTTCCACTTGACTTAATTTTACAAGTGGTGGTAGGCCTCTGAAACTCGGACGCGTAAAGCTATAATGCCCTTTGAGCTGTCGCTAAAGCTACACAATATAGCTGAGCCATCAAGGGAAATATAAATAATAAATGCTAGCGATAGCTACGCTGGTAGAGCATCTGCTGTCCCTAGTGTTGACAAGAAGGCACTGTAATTGTCGTCACCACATTATGTCGTGTGAATTAGTAAAGTGAATAGGCATTATAAAGCAAGTTTAGCATTCCAGCTTTATCCACAATCTTTTAAGTAGATGAAGTCGACACTTTATTTTATAAAACAACAGAAATACTATTGCATTTGAACAATCAACATGTATTAAAAGTTAATTGAGCATCCTAATTTAGTTTCCAAGTGATTACGAACGTAAAAACTACAGAGTTTTTGTTAAATTATTTTTTAACAAAATCTTTAAAGATTACTGTAGAATTCTGATATCGGTACTACTTCGTATATTCATTTCCTAACAGACATTTGAGGTTCACATTTCAGGCTGCAGTTCTTTTGTTTGTTGAACGCACGGCTCGGTAACTGATATTGGCTTTACGCATCCCGGAATGTTCCATGAACCGCCTGAATAGCTGACGCCGCAGCACCAATGATTGAAACTCAGATATTTGACGGTATAAACCTAACGTATTCGAAATAGATCAAACTACGATAGTTGATCATCGAGTCACATTTGACACGGTGTCGAGATGTTTAATCAAATCATTTATTTCCTTTTTTTGGGCAATTAACAATAAAATCATGTTAAGCAATTTAGAATTACCTACTGAGTAAATTTTGCCTAAAGTAGGTAAAAACCTGTGCCTGATAATGAATTCGTTCAATTTATATTTTATACTGTGTATAAGCTTTTTTATATAATTGTTCATCATCATCATCGGCCTAGCCTTTTCCCAACTATGTTGGGGTCGGCTACCAGTCTAACCGGTTTCAGCTAAGTACCAGTGTTTTACAAGGAGCGACTGCCTATCTGACCTCCTCAACCCAGTTACCTGGGCAACACGATACCCCTTGGTTATACTGTCAGACTTTTTCAAGCTTCTGACTACCTGTAACGACTGTCAAAGATGTAGGAATAACAGCCGGGACCCACAATTTAACGTGCCTTCCGAAACACGGAGGAACTCGCTATGACAAAGATGGTCACCCATCTACGGACCAACCGCGCCAAGCATAGCTTAACCTGTGATCGAATCACTTATGCGGTTATAGCACATCCACGAGCTCCTCTTATATAATTGTTCATCATGTTCAAAAATAAAGAACGAAATTCGTATTATTCGAAAAAAATAAAACTAGAAATAAGTAATAATATCGAATTCATAGGAGACGAACTTCACAGAATTTCACATTCTTGATTTATTAAAATAAATCATAAATTATGATGTATTTCATGAAACTCTGTGTATATGACTAGCCCTAAGGCTTCGCCTCATCTTAAATGGCCTAAGAATAATTGATGAACCTGATATAATTTACTTGTACTGGTTGGTGTATGACAGCCTCATAACTTATAGAGAACTATGAACTTGTCGACAAAACGAAACAAAGGATTTATAGAGTTTGTTGTAACATCCATATAATGTTCCTTGGTAACTTATATCTTTCATAAGCTACTGAATAAGACGCAGAGTGAACTTTTGACGTTGTATTGACTCTTCAAGTTACAAGAGAGTGGCTTCCAGAGCTAATACGCAGGTACAGAATAAGCTCATTAAAGTACATTATCCTACAAATATTAGAAACGCTAAAGTTTGTATGTATGGATGTATGTTGATCTTTTCACAAAACTACTGAACGGATTTAGACGAAACTTGATACACAGATAGTTTATAGCCAGGATTAAGGCATAGAACGTTTTTGTCTCGATTCTATGTTCCTCTGGCAACATGCAGTAAACGATAAATAAAATATGTCTTTATGAAAGAATAGACATTACTAGGAAAAATATACTGAAATTTCATAAATGTTCAAAATACAGAAAACCTCTGTATAGAAGGCACATTATTGAATCAAACTTTAGGGCAGATACAAATAAAATCTGCCTCTCTAGAACTCAGGTTCAGAATTCTGAAAAAGTACTTAAGGGTCTAGGGTCCGCTCTACAAAGTAACTCCTTTTACATTGAGCAGGTAGCCGCGTGCGGTCACTGTCACGTGAATAGATTGAAGACCTACGTACGAAAAACAAAGACAGCCTACATATGTATTGTACGCCGATGATTTTAAAAACATGTACACGAACTTTGAAAAGACAAAGTCATAGCAAAGCGATAAAAATAAAGAAGATTTAAAAGTACAACTTGAAGAATACAGCAGTTGGGTAAAGTAATTATAATACTCCGGATTATATATATTGTTTCTTTGTATTTACTACTAATTTAAAAAGGAAGAATTCACTTGGTACATAAGTACTCGTTATATAACACCTAAACGCGGCGGAGGAGCCAATCCCTAGCCTAAATAACCTAACAGAGGCTGTAGTTTATCTTAGAGCATGTAGACATTGGATAGTCGCATTCATTGATGTCGCGGAGACTAACTGTACTGTAACTAATAACTTTTGGATGCAGGATTTTTGATGAAAAATCCCAATTTTTAGTCGCTCAGATCAAAACGTGAGTCATTTTTTTAAAACAACTCCTGCACAAAGACAAATGAAAAAAATCCGTGACGAGAGTCTGTCCTATAGTACAAAATGGTAAGAATGAACAGATATTCTAAAAATATTCTTTTGAAACCCACCTTTTACTCCACTCCTACCTTCCTCTTACCAGAAATATATTTCAGACGAAAAGAAGGCCAAGATGACAGTTCATTTCATATAATAAAACAAATTAGTACACAATTAAGTTACTCAAAAACATAAAAATAACACATTTTTAGGCTATTCTTCATAGAAAGACTATGAAGAATAGCCTAAAAATTCCCATTCCCTAATTTTACATTCCAGTGTCGCTTACCAAGCCGCTCGGAATTTGTCGGGCAAAACTTTCAGTGACCATTTTTCATGCGAAGGGTGAAATTTGGCGAAATTCCGTTTTTATCCCTTACCTAGGGCAAACACGGCCTTCTACCAATATAACAGGGGTCCAATGTCAGACGTTTTGTTAGTGATTCGGTTCAACGGGATTTGTAAACAAACGTAAACCGCTTGTTCCAAATGAGGATTACCTTTCTTTGATTTATTAAACCTGGTGTTCGTGGTAGCGGGATTGTTTTAATTTAACTTTTGGTCGTTTCCTTATTTTAGGAAAAGTGGTCAGGATCTAAAATTGTGGAAGGATTTTGGAAAGGCATTTGCCCAGCAGTGGGACACAGTAGTTTAGATAACGAAAAAAATACACGTTTTCAAAATTTAAAAAAAAACATAATTTTATTGCATTTGTACAAGCCTCCTCTGAAGCGGCTTGTCGATTTTTTTTTGTAATTTTTGAGTAGCTTCCTGTATGGTTCAGATTCACATATTAGCCAAGCAATGTGGTGAATAATTTTTCTCTGACGTAATTTACGTATTATGAGTTTAGTCGCTTAAATGTTGAGTATAATTAATCCCTTGATTTAAGACATTACAACGTATTTCAACATACAATAGTTTCTACATGTCCTGTTATCTTAATGATTAAGAGCTCAACGACACTTATGCGGCTTAAATACTTAATATATCACTTACCTAACATCCTACTAATATTAAAAACGCGAAAATTTGTATGTATTGATTTTTGTTCCGCGTTCACGCAAAAACCTCTGAACGGATTCAGACAAAACCTGGTACACCGATAGTTTATAACCAGAATTGTCACATAGGATAGGTTTTATGTTCCCCTGAGATAATTTTTTATTTGTAACGGGAGGGCTCGCGGGCAACAGCTAGTGTCCGGGCCTAAATGTGCAGAGGCATTTTGACCCTAAATTCTCTTGAAGCCTAGATTCTCTAGATTACGTTCGTTAGGATTCTAGGTTACGTGAGCCCTAGCATACACGTGCGTGTAACTCTGTGTGGACAAGTTAAATGACAAGTCTTACTAGTTAGCGAGGCGGCGCCATTTGTCTTCGCAGTGAGAAACTTTCGCGTTGACCTTGTTACACTGTAACTAAGTTAGGCCCGCCTGCTGACAATAACTTGCAAGTCCGAGACATTGTGTGCTTAATTACTTATGACAGAGATGTAATGACATTTTGCAAACTGATTTTATGACATCTTGACTATAATGGAGAGACCATTGCATAGCAGTAGAAAAGCGTCTGTGTTTAAAAAACCCTAATTTTGTTAATAATTTATATTTAAAAGTGTCTCATTGATTGTGAAAAATTATAAATTAAGTTAAAAAACTCGGAAAACACAAACCGTTTCATTTTATAACAGAATTACAATTTCCGCTGAACATAAACATACCTAATAAGTGTCTGAAGGGATTCAAGTCATTATTAAGATTTTTTAATAAAATTTGCTAATAACTTGATAAGAGGGTGAGAGACAAAAATTTAAATTATTAGACTGTCGAACGAAAATACCCGATCAAAAATGAAAATGATTTTTTCGACCTCGTTTAAGACAGAACCAGCAGTGATTTATCCGATATATATATGATTTTTTAGGGATGAAAAAAGAAGATAAATAAAAAGTATTCTTAGAATTAAAATTTCGTGCACTCAGAAATACACTACTTAAGAAATTCACATTCAGTTACTTTTCTATGTCAACGACAATTTAGTTCACGAAGCCTTCAATGTCGTATTAAACTTCGATACAATTAATACATCGTGAAAATGCTAATTTAACTTATAAACTTGATGATTTGGCCGGGGCGTTCGGGTTTTTGTAATTTCGTTTAAATGTTTACTATACATTCAACAATTACACCTTAACAAGGTTTACACTGATAGTGAATTTTCATACAAATAGATTAATCACAATAATTAAAACAAGGCTATTACTACACTTACTGTAAAAGTTTAATTTGTAATTCGCTTTGACTTTATCTCACACGCAATTTTGGTAGATAACTATTGAGATGACCTTTTGGAGTAGTCCACACCTGAAAAGATATTTACGATACCATTTAGCACAAGTTTGGAATGCGAAGAGCAACATTAAAATTAGTGCAAATGTATTAATGGTAAATGGTGGCAAAAAAGGCAAAACTAGGACCTACTGCCACCTCATATTTAAACAAATATTTCCACAAATTCTCTATTGGCATGTATCTCGTGTATTAGTGAATGAACTAATGATGTGATAGTGAATTTAATGTTATTATTTTTTGGTTTACTGTTTATATTTTGGGCATGATTTTTGGATGTTTGGTAATGAAAAAAGGAAGAAAAAGATTCAGCAGTCAATGTTATTATACTCACGGTGGCAAATATGTTCTAATGGTGAAAGCTTTGTCGCCGAACTTAGAATCCTGAATAGTCTCTGCAGCAACACTTTGATATAGAGATACAGTACGATCTGGAATTTAAATAAAATCTCACAATGCTGTAATTTTTATTTTATTTTGGCTATATATAAAATAATAATAACTATAAAAGCTAAATTTATTAAAACTTCCAAACTTAAAAAGTCAAACGCATTGTATTTCGGAAAAACAGTCGTCAATAATTCACAATTGCGTGCTGGGTTTCTTAAGACACAATTATTTTTACGTTTAGAAAACTTAAAATACACAAACATGAGTGTTGTATAAGTTATAATTGAACAAACCTGGGGCAGCGCATGCGAGACTAATAATTAAAAGTAATGTTAACAATGACCCGTAACGAAACATCTTGTTTAGTCAAACTACAGTTGGCAATTAATACAATTTTATAAATGTATGTAAACACAACAGTTTCAAATGCTTATATGCTTTTTGCAAAAGATAAGGTTTTATCTCGGTGTTTTGTCGCCGGGTCAAAAAAAAATAGGGTCCAGCAGAAAGTTTTGTAATAAGTATTTAGTTTGTTATTGTTTAATTTCTTGAAGTTGTGTTTTTGTAAAAGGATATCAAATAAATACCTAACTCCTGTCCTCCTACCAAATAAGTACTGTTTTGACTAAACTTTGTTGAACTCCGCTAGAAAAACAAAGGAAGATAATTAGATAATTTTTCAAGACAAATAATTTTTAAATTCTTTTCCTTTTGCGCTCAGTTGTTGTTTTTTAATCGCGTCATTATCATTATTTAGATTGTTCTTTATAATTTATTTTTGACGATCAACGAAATTTACAACAAATATTTGTACGGAATCGCAAATTTCTGACTGCATGCATCTATCATCATCAGTTTTTAACACGCTTTAAGGTAAAAGAGTATTCACACTGGTGTTGCGACTGGTTTAGACTGCGTGACAGTGGCGGACTATGTTTACCTATGCACGCACGAACATGCTAAGTAAACAATCCGCACTCAGTGAGGATTAGCTGTAGGGCCTGTTAATAGATTCATCCATCGGGCAGAAGAGTTCTTTTATTTAGTAACATTGTTCTATGATTTAACGGTTTACTCACGCGTATTTATCGGGGTAGCCCGATAACGCGGCAGGTCGCGAGTCGAACTCGCGATCCCGCCGCGTCTGCTCATGATTAAGGACTCCGGTTGGGTCCGAAACTAGTCGGGCTACCCCGATAAATACGCGTGAGTAAACCGTTAAATCATTTAATAATGAATCAGTCTCACGATAGTTATTATAAAAACATTGTTCTATCTCTGAGGTTTAGCGTGTAGTACTTGCTATTGTTGATAAACAAGAATGAACGTATGAAAACTATTTTGTGCTCTCGAGATCAAATGTCACGGCCTGTGAAAGCGGTACGTGAATGGTCTCTTGGCAGGTTGAGTTTACTCGTATGGTAAACTGATAAATATGTTAGATATACCGTAATTATTTGCCGTAGAAATGGAAAACGATAGAAATGTCCAACAAACTTGCATAGCTGTCGCAGTCAAGTCATGCGACAGTTTGAACACAGCTCTATGTTATCAGACACGAGGACAACCCAATAAATGATAATTTATTTTATATTCTAGTGCCTGGTTTAACCCTCTGGTTTTTACAGTCTTCGTCAGTTTAGTAAACAACTTATCATTACATTTAATTGAATTCTAAAAACAGGAAATTCCCAATTCAATGAACTTGATACTTACAAATACATCTGAGGCATTTTCGAAGTCTTCAGCCAGGCAGTGGCTTACGTCCCTGCATGGGACCGATAGAATGGGCTAAAACTGGTCAAGGAACATGTTGTAACTGTTAAGTACCGTCATCAAATTATAGGTCTTATAAAGTGATGATCACTCTCGCATAGTACGTGAAGAGGTAATCAATTAAAACAAAAGAGGGTGAATACCGTTAGTCAACAACTTGGAACACAGTCATTTATCAAGGCCTAGTGTCGTTGTTTTGCCTGTGCTAAACGCTCATTATATATCATGTATAAGTAACGACAGTTTGACGACTAATAGTAAAAAAGAAACAATAAGATAGTAAAGAATATTGTTCAATTTGTAATGTACCTACGTCACAAAAAAATCCAAAAATCTTGCAAATATTTTTGCAAAACCTTTTTTGTTTTATTTTTTGTCATCATAATCGCGTGTCCCGAATATATAATGATGCTTGATATCTTATTCCGAACCTGCCAATTTTTATAGCTTTCTTGAAAACGAATAAATAAACTGTCATTCAGGCATTGTAAAACGCCATTCAGTCAAGCAATAATGATGGATTAAACATCGTCGCGTGTCTCACGCAACATTATTTATTGGAATCATGGTCAGGATTGACTTCAAACTACGACTGGACAAAAAAATGGAGCTTAGAACTTACGAAACTTAATCTAGCAATACGTATTTACGTACAGAGCACTGTTGAGTACTGGATTTAAATTACTTTGTATAATCTAACTCAAATCTTGTCATCGGCATGTATACTCTGGTACCGTATTTATTTTGTCTTAAACCATAATGATCAAATTTTTGTTCTTCTGAATAATTACTTATCAATGTCCTGTTTTTCCTTACTCTATAGGTGAAATTGCTGTGCAAAGTAAACGTAAAACCAATATTAAAACTTTTAAATTACAAAAAGTTAATGTTGTTTTAGAAAATTTTCAAATCGGTTTTAAAGCTTATAAATCTATTCGTGTACTATACTTATAACACTCATGTCAAGATTTTCATTTGACTACGGGTTTAAATAATTTATTGCCTGTAGACGATAAAATCTAAGAAGGTTGGCAAAGTTGCATATTTTATTATTATAGGTGGTTGCATTTGAATGAAGTTGTAAAGAATTGTAATTACTGGATGAAAAATAAATGTTTGTGTACCGTAAAGTAAGCAAACCTTAAGCACAGTACACGTTTGACAAGCATTAATAGCAAAAAATGTATACATATTACAATTGCATGATGACGAAACGTAGGAAGTTTAAAAATATGGTCCATGACCAACAGTGTTGACAATTAAAAGACAAAGAAGTTCATAATTAGTTTAAACTATCTATTAGCCTATATCGATAAAAGTTCGCGGATCTATGATCGCGGCAAAAACTTCCATCCTTACTTGGTTTCCCTACTAATTACCTACCAAATCTGCTGCTACAAAATCCAATAACGTTCTGATCAGCAGCTTGCAAACGCATTACAAACTGACAACTAAAACAAATGACAGTATTTATACACGATCGTGTAATACAATAATACAATTTAGTAGCATGTACACAGTGGCGTAGCATTTGGAGCTTAATCTCGGCTAAGTATCTCCGTCTCGAGCGCTACAACTATTATGAATTGCTTCCGCGCTAGAGGTGCGAGCCGGCTATTGTTGCACAAATTGCGAACTAGAGCTGTACCGCACCCGCCGTTATATTTTTTCTATTGATAAGTGTTAATGTTCGTGAAGTGATTGCTTTTTTCCTCCTTTATGTGTTTTGTGTTCGGGAAATTCAGTTTATTTTCTTTCCTCATTGTCGATAAAATTGGTTTTCATTATGATAGCGTTTTATCTTCGATCGTAATTCCTACAATAGTTAATCTTTAAGGTGAGGTATTAAGTAGCGTGTAAAGATGGGTTAGTGTGAGGTAACTAAAACCATTTTCTTAGATATCAACAGTTGTTTTAATACATTTCAACGTTTTAAGTTAAAGTCTCTTTTAAATACTTTTTACTGACAAAAGAAATGGCCGCCTGTCACAACCAGAACTCGTTAACTAATAACAGCTGTAAAGTAAATTTGAATTGTTAAAATTATTCAAATTCAGCTTGATTCATGTAAAATAAAGCCTTTTGTGGTTTAGTACAACTTAATTCACAAATTTAAATGGAACTATTTCAGCTGGAAAGACTTGACAAAAAGACGTTTGCGAAATCCTCATAATTTAAATCTGTCAACTGTTGTCAATTTAGTATTCAGTATGAGAAAAAAATCAAAGTACAAGAGGAAAGTCATTTCCTAACTGTCTTCTATTAACATCGCATTATTATTGTAGAAATACTGTAGATATATTTGGTCGGTTTCTTCGAATCATTCTTCTCGTCGAAAGAGCTAGAGAGCTCACTAATGACTGTACGAAAGAAGTTAGAAGCAGCACATTTGTTCGTAGATTATTACATATTATCTTGTGATCTATGAAACAGTAGACCATACTAGATTACTATTTTTATTCCATCTTGAATCTAGATGTTCCCTAGGGAATAATTTTGTCTTTAGTATTTCTTCTTTCGTAATATCATTGCCTGTGTCTGCGAATTTGACTAACTTATCTGTATACAATTAGGTATATTAAGACCCTTTATGAAGAGAATATGCCTTTGAACTTTGAGCATAATAATTGGCTTCTCTCAGATATCTTTTATTATATTTGTTGAAGGTCAAAGTCAAACACGGTAGATACAATCATAGCTTTTACATAAGAAGTTCATATCCGGCTCTCGTAACCAACAATAGATAACAAAGAGAGTAACAAAACTTAACCGGAGTTAAAATGTGTTGGAGTATCCCCTCACTAGCGGCGAACAGCGCCTCTACCACGACAGCTTACTGTAAGACTGTTGCAGGTGTGGAAGCGAGACAGAACCATGCACGGCGTAGAGCACTTTCTCCCTCCCAGCACGGTAACAGACACACTTCAATAAGTGGTAGTAGACCCCCAGCGCTTGTTAACCGAGAGTTTAATTGTTAACACTATTTCAAGTTTGTTGTTTAATTTAAATTGTTCCTCACTTTTGCACTTCCGACATAAATATTCAAGTTTCTTCGTAAATGGGTCTCTTCTGGAGGAAAGTTAATCTTGACACGCCGACTTCTTGGAGAGCGTGATGGGAATATTTAGACACGTCTTTACAGTAACGTGGCTTGATAATTATGATAACAGCCAGTAGCTGAAAATGTTTTAATTTCAATGCTTTCTTACTTTGTTTTAAAGTAAATACATTATTGATCATTTAGTTTAGTAAAGCTAATTACCGAAAAATTCTCTTGTCCAGCACAATAAAAAACCACAACCTAAAAGTCAAATTCACCAAATGCTTGACAAAAGTACAAAATATCTCCTAAAAGACATTTTTAATTACAAGCAATCATCACTGAACAACTGAACGTGTAGTTAGTTACTCTGCTCTCCATACCGGCTCCGGGTGTCCCGGGGGTCGTTAGCGTGGAACACTCGGCCAGAAAGATTAAAGATTGTCCCATCGCAACTATCGTTTGATCCCAACTTGCCCGTCAAGGGAGTCCTGTAAACTTGCCCGGACAAATGGCTCCTCTCAGGAGATTAATAACATTCCTACTAGGTTTATCTTTGATTAAATCTATAGGGATATTAGTGGAACGGAATTTAAATTAGTTTGTTAGATAGTGCCTTAGAAAAGAGGCTTGGCTAAATTAGTTCTTGGAAGAACTTTTATCAATAAAATCGTCCCTTTTTTTTAAATGTTCGCAGTATATGTCATAGAAATGTTTACCCAATGGGTTACTCAACTCTCTCAGCAGCTAATAGAATGTCAATCTGTTCTATTAATAGTGAGTAAATCTGCAGCATCCTTTAGTCTCGGCAACATCTTGACAACGAGGTCCGCTGTCAACGTGACGCATGATTGGGAATTGGCGACAAATGCAGAAGAAGGTTATAATTTGAGGATGTACATAGTAACTCGACAACTAATATTCACTATATGATATTGCTCTCTAACTATTTTGGACATTTAATACATTCATAAGTTTTATTGACATTTTTGATCATTTAAAAAGCGATGCCGAGGTTTGTTTCTGTAAAAACATCATCATTTTTAACTGTTTTAAGATTGCTGATAAAACACGAGGCACCGCTTTGTCTCAAGGATTTACTACCTCCTAAATTCTGTCATTATGCCAAACGTAACAATAAAACATGCGGGTCAAACGGTACTTATTTTTTTATTAAACTTTATAACAAATTCAGCAAAATTACAGCAGAACAATAACTTTTACAATTTTAATAACAAGTTGCTTCAGCCGGAGCTATTCGTTCACAAATTCTGGGCTTTTTTAGGTAACGATGTCTGCGCGATACTTATCAGGCCTGCAGTCGTGTGGCCCAAGGAATAGCCCCGCGAGGTCTGATAACTTTATGTTTACTTATCTAGACATATTTAGCAACAAGTATGTACCTAATCTAGCACAAGCAACACTATCAAAAACTCTGAAAGAAAAAATTAAGATGTTTAAAACACTATGGCATACAGCATCGCCATTCAGCTTGTTTTTTATGTAATTGTTGATCCTGGTGTAATAATGGGCAGGCGTTTCGGCCTCGTCCCACGAAAAAAGCCCACTTCCTTAATAGGAAGTCTGTGCGAGGAAATCCTTGCCTTCCCAAAAATGTACACCTAAACAATGCTTCTAATATTTGCTTCCAACAAAGAGAGTCAAGTATCCGCTGTCGCTCTCCGCTCACATCCCACGCACACTACTTGAACGGAAATTAAACGCTTTGTGTAACGTTCCTGTAAAAGAATGTTCTGTGAGATAAACGTAAGAAACGTTTGTTTTAACTTGCATCGGCAAACCACCGGCTTGTGTTGCCGCACAATGTAATTTATAAGCCACTTACCAACAACACAAAAACATACCGTTTATAAATAACTAGAAACGAGGTTTTCTAAGTTTATTGTTACTGTTTCAGAATACTGAATGCATGCTCTACTGAATATTTTTGCTTCAAATACATAAATTGTAGAAAAATACGGTTTAGAAGAGGCATAAATAATTAATTAAACAACATACCTATCCCTATCCAAAATACTTGCATGGAATAATTTGCCGCTATCTATCTGATATTAATGACAATAAGGGTCAAATTCATTTACATTCGGTCCATCGCTTACGTATTCAGAATGCATATTCTATCCCCAATAATAATAGTCTCCCAGTGAACTAGTTTTTGATAGCTTTTCTAAGTCCGCAGGTGCGACAAACGATGCGATTAGCCACCTTTGTGCGCTCGAAATCATTTTATTATCATCTTTGTAGATCGAAAGGATTTTAAACCTTTTTGTCATTTGGTAAAGATTCTAAAATAAATCTTTTTCTTTTTATGCGAAAGAGGTTTTTGTAAAAATCTTATTGAATGAAATGTTTAATATTTTCTTGGCTTTTAGTTGCAAAATAGATGTAGTTATTTTTTATTCTAACTATGTTACAGAGACCAGCGTTTTAGATTTAGAATTTTTGCTTGGCACTGAAACAAATACAATGGAAGTCATAACAATAAGTACAGCCGGCTCACAATGTTCCTAAACTTTTATCCAGATATTGAAAAATATGTAAATTGTTAAACCCTGAGGTTGTACTCTCCAAATTGGAATATAAAGTAGCGAGAGTTACGTTCATTCCGTTTATTTTTAACTCGCCCGGCATAAAGTTGGTCGATCAGAACCAAGCTTTAAGGAAACACTCGGATTAGCTTTTCACAAATAGGGCGTTGCAGAAAACCGTGCCTGTTGGACTCGCCCTTCGAGGATTTTTCCCTCGAGAATCCCAGCAGAAGATACCATCTAGAAACTTTGTCTTTTTTTTTCTTTTCTCTGTTTTCCTTATTTGATTCAAAATGTTAATTTGAACAAATTTTCAAATTCCTGGTTCTTCCAGAATATATTTGCATTACACGCAAGCGGAGCCGAAGTAATTTAATAAAGCATACTTTTTCTCAATATAGTTATTGCGCGGTAAGTTATTATATATAGTCAGTGCGCTAATTGAGTTGAAACTATGAGTGTCCTTAAAGCGCAGACTATAAGTTTCATTCAAAATAATATATTATCATGATAATTATATATACTCCTCCAGATAATTATACTCATATGTGCAAGGAGCGTCTGTTTAATACTTAAAAGTTTTAAGTTGTAGATTTCATATTTCTGTTGTAATTATGTAATAACTATGTATTTTTGTTCGCTGTTACTTAACTGCTATACTGATTTTAACGAATGACATACATTACCATACAATTTGTTTCAATTTACTGGATATGAATGGGTCGGATTTTACAGCAAATGTATGTATATGTGTGTATGTATGTAAGGTAGAGACGTTTTGGTGCTTGCACCGACCAAATGTGGGAGACGACGCACGCCGGTTCAGGTTTCCTCAGCAAATCTGGAGCTGGCTAGTTTTCAACCTAGAAGAAAAGTGAAGATTAGTGGAATAATCATATTGTTATCACTTTTATTTTTGCTGCCTACAATAACAATTTAGAAATTAAATTTAATAATTCCTGAAAGCGACATTTCTTTAACCACTACATCCAGAGAAAACCAATAAGTGCTCTTTAAATCAAACTGCATAATGACCGGATATCGGCTGCTGGCAAATTGTACGAACTCAGACCCATCGTCTACTAAATAGTGGCAGAGTTAAATGGACTTAGCAGAGTGACGATTATGAGCAGTAGTAATAATTGTAGAGATCTAAAAGCTGTCCGATAGTTATGGACTAGTCAAATATCATCATAATGTTCCACAATTTCTACACAGAGACATCTAGTCAAACTAAGCAAAGCTCGCATTTTGAGTACATAAGATAACTGATATACGTAATTACATACATAATGCTTGTTTTTTATTACAGAACAATTACGCAATAGTATCCACTTTCAACCGACTTCGACTTCAAAAAGGAGAAGTTTCTCGAGGCATCTTTGATGTTTGACATTTGGTCCCAAAAGAACTACATCAAGGTTCACTTGGTAGTTTTTATTTCAAGACGGTTTTATGTTTATGTATCAGATGCATATGTAGTTACATGTGGTTTTTATTAATCAGAAAACAAATGAATGCGGTAAAACCCGCAGGTCTCCTTTTTTACGCAACGCGACATCGTAAATACTCTTACCTTAACTTTGTAAACCTCTGAATATTAAGTTAATTTATAACTCTACGCCATCTCAATTAAGCTTAACCCCTTAACGAGGCTCGGCAGATGTTATAATTTTTATCTAAAAAACAAAACATTACTGGTGTGAAAACGACCGAGGCTTTTATGTTGTTCCCTCTTATTTTAATTATGTAGCTTCTGCGTTTTTGCTACTCTGTACGTTGTGTCACACTCTATGATGAACATTTTGTTTCATGTTTCAATATCAACGAAAAAATAATAAAAAATAGTATACTAGGAGATCAAGTGGGAGCTAGAATTAAGGGATTACAGAATTCAAACTTTTGATACTGTCAATACCTACAAGCAAGCTTCGTATTTTTAATAATCCGTATTAGAAAACGTTTGCTATTGATTGCGATTTATCATTTATATCTCAAAAAACCCTAAGAAACGTAAGTTTAAAACACACTCGTCAGAACTTCCAGAAAGTATAATTAGAGCAAAAGGATTAAACTCCATCGATTCCTTTTAAAGTGATTGCCACCAGGCGACTACGTCGTTACGATCACAAAGGGATCCATTACTGGTTTGCAACGGGAGTCGATTTGGTCGTCGCATGGCGGCTCGTTCTAAATGCGCAATGGATATCACGCTCCCGTATATTACGTTCGATGGCCGACTATTTCCGTTACTGGATTGACTCTTGCATTTATACATAGTCCTCTAAAATATACCTTTCGGTAATCTAAAAAAATGTCGTGGACCACTTAATTTTGTAACATAAATTGAAAAATAATTTCAGATCCCCCAAAAATATATTTTAGTAATTATCTCCACTTTTACTGCCTTTCTGTAAAAAATCACATCAAAATAACCGTTCAACATCTGCCATGCAGCAGATAGACTGACATATTTTGCCGTTTGTGTAAAGTACCTATTATTTCATGATCCTCAGCTCCAGCGTGGAGTTGTAATTGTTGTAAACTACATTAATTATCTGACAGCTGCATCGTCCTGTCATCAGTGTGTCGGTATCATCGCATCACGGAGTGCACAACTCCCAACTTACTAACTCGGCTACTTAACCCGTGACGTCACATATACAGCTCTATACATACTGATATTGAAGTTCCTAAGAGGATTACGAAGACTTTAAAAGCCGGTTGACGCGGATAATTACTAAAGCCTGGTGTCTGCAGACTCACGGTGTCGAGAAGACTTGCAATTTATTTTATCTCCAGTCCGTTGAGATTTAGGACGATGAGCGTAACTTGAACTGATCGTATTTTCTTTAAACGTTTCCTAAGCTATAGAATGTAATGCTTGTTCTGAGGGTTTCTTGGATATGACAATCACAAGTACAATGAATGTTTTACATAACATACGTATATTTGATAGCTCGGATAGCCAAATGATTGACCACCACGACAAACCTGCGCGATGTGTCGCTAGTTTGAACCCTGTTAGCGTTTGTGTGAAGCAAGAATACTTGTCCTGAGCCTTCGAAATGTATGCAAAACCCTTTGCGATAGAAAGTAATTCTCGATGCGACTCTTTTACTCTATCATTTAATTATAGATTAAAAAAAGTATGCGGACAAGGCTGTAGATTACAACTTTACAGGATATTCGTAATTTTATCTAAAAAGTAACCATTCATCAGTATTTTACTCATCAACGTTCGGCAAACGTTACACAAATCAGTTTGGGGAAATGTAATCATAAAACTCTCATTTGAATTCAATCAAGAGCTCTTACGTGATATGGGCGCAAATAGAACTCGGAAACAGTTTGTAAAGCCTAAAATATTGCCTACTTTATATTCACCGAAAATAAATATTGATGGAGCACTATTTAGGTGGATAAAATGAAAATTTTGCTGGTATTCATCGCACACCTTCAGCGCAAATTGAAGTTAATACATTCATTTTTTTCCGCTTCGATAAAGATAGCCCTGCATGGCCCAGCATCTTTATCACGGAAGAATAAGTTTCGATCCTCAAAACCATTTCTGAAACTTGAGTGATTCATTTGCAAAGTTTCAGAGGTCACATTACATAAAGAGGTCTTATTACAAACAGAGTAGGGCTCATAAATTTGTATGCAATTTGCATCGTTAGGTTGTCCCGCCATCCATCTTGGTCTGTTATGGCCCATAAATCAGCCCGGGGCTGCAAAACAAGTAATACAACCTTTTTATTTAGTTCAGCGATATCCTGGCATCACTGCATGTTGCTCCATCATGTCGGGGATTTATGAACTCCCATTCGCAAGTAAATCGTGTTTTTTTATAGTGCATAGCTTGGAAATCTATTATCCACGCTAGTTTGTTGTAGGAGTAACGTGTTTTCCAAAGACATATCATATTGAGTTGTTACTTTTCCCAAGCAAATTATTGAAATTTCTTGTCGTTGAGAAAACTAGAGAACATAGCACTAATGTAGCTAAAAACTTTCTAATAATGTATATGTGTGTAAATACACGGGTTGTCTAGCGTTAGTGACATCTGCTGTTGAATGCATTGACGGGTCAGCACGTACCACTGCAGGCACTAAAAGATTAACCCAGCGATGTAACACAAACTGCACGATGTTATCAACAGATGTGGCCTGGTAAGTTTGCTGCAGCCACACTCTAATGCGACACTATTTTACTGCACAACTCGATTTCATATTGCATTTTCCATCACAAATGCAATCCGAGAAATTTACATTCTATTCTAAACTTGAAAAACGTTTTAGAGTTTGAAAAGCTATAAATCTTTTATCGTCGAAAATATATAAATAGAAAATGGCTTTCGTTCTGATATTGTCATGACTAAACGATCGCTTAGTCGATACGATAGGAAGATGAATGGACGGAGATAGAACAGACTCTTAGGATAATGTAAAATGGTGAATGACAGATGAGTTAAATTGAAATTTTATTCAAATTTGACTCCGCTGTTGACTAGTCAAATGGACATAAAATAATTGTGATATTTTATTTATCTATACCATTCTTGTGTATGAATGTTGCCGAATCGCAGTATAACACATACTTTAAGATTATAGATGTATTTTGATTGTATGTATAAATCTTATTTCATTTAAATATTTCCTTGAACCCATTAAATTTGAACTTACATTAACGCAGAAATTAATTTAACCCAAAATTGGTTAACACTCCAAAATTGAATTTCGTTTGAAATCTCAAGTTAAAGATCTAAGTGAATAAAATGAGTTAATGTAATCTTTGCATTTCCTCATCAAAGTACAAAATAACTCGTTTCCAAAACTTTACTATATCGAAAACTTGAGCTCGCATTGTAATTGTATTATGAAAGGAGACATCAGAGTGGATTGTGACGAGCGAGAAGTTTTTCCTTTGTGAGGACCAACCAAAATGTTATTAAAGAATTAACATTATCAAATAAGCTTCAGGAAAGTTTGGGTGTAATTGTATTAATCATTATTTATGTCGGAGTATTTTATGGTTACGATAATTTCCTAGATAGTACATGTGTAATGATTATTTTTTTTTGTTTTGTAATGAATTCAACCTACATAGTAAGCATTTCTTATATCTGATCTGAATGTTTTTCTATTATTTTTTACTGCAAATTGGGTCTTTTTTTTTACTTAATCGTCTTTTACAAAGACTCCGTTTGTTTACCTATGTTATCTTGAACCCTGACTATTCACTTTTTGTTCGAAATGTTTACTTTTATGTTATTTTTCATTTAACTCTTACACTTATTTTGACAGAGATTAAAGATATCAATAAATAATTGCTGAACTAATTCGTTGTTGGTGCTTCAATTCCCAAAATGGGAAACAATGCAAAACCTACAGCTTTCATTATAGCATTGGTCACTACTACGAGTAAGATTCACCGGCTTTAAAAAATCAGTTATGCAACACCAGTAGACTATCACATTATTTCAGGGTCAGCTTGATCTTAAAATATAATGACAGCTGGTCAGGGCACTAACTCCTCACCATACCTGTGTAAACCTGACGGTAAAGTACCACCGGTCCACTGGCCCCGCCCACCGCCAGACGGCTATAAACGTTTAATTTGTATTGCATTCATTAATGTAATTGGTCAGTGGCCGTTTTAATTAAAGTCAAATTAAATAAATGAGAAGCCTTTGCGTTAGTACTGAAAATGGTCTCCCGGTCTCCCGGTTTCCCGGTAGATTAAATTAACACTGGAAATTTTACATTGGGCCTTTTTCACGTACATTTTTCAGGTACCTATAACAAAGTGTAATAAAATGCTTATTTTTAATCCTTTTTTGTTTAGTTTGACTAAAAGCATTTCTGGAAATGGTTATAGATTCTTCTCTTACTAAAGTCCCGGCTGCTTAGAATAAAGGCTCGATGACTACAGCCAGTAGCTAACCAACCATTAGAACCATCTACTCCAATCTCTACACACCCCAACACACCTGCCTGAAGCTATTCAGCACACACCACATTGTTACATTAAATCCACTTACCTCAAGATACCATTTAACACTAATTAATCTAGTTGCAACTCAGTACCAAGTTACTCACTACTAATTATAGTTGCGGTATTCAGCATTGACAGCAGGCGCATTCAACTTGCCACTAACAGAGCCACTTACCTCTAATACTATTCTGAACAACTTACTAGCTACTTGCACTCGACTCTGCTACAACTATTCTCTAGTGTTATTAATATGAATTGCTCAAATCCTACCTGAAGAAGCGCAGCTATACGATGCGATGAAAGAGTAATGTTTAGTTGTAAATATTAAAACGCATAACGCACCCATCGTATAGGAGAAGTCAGACATTGAAAATAACCCCTTTAGAATCATTTTTAATTAAAAAAAGAACTACATTTTTTCTTATACATCGCATATTTATAACCATGAGTCATTCCGTACTGCATCTTCATCTAGAAACTCCAATAAAAATTATATTCATGGACTATTAAAATAAGATATTAGTAAGATTATTTACACATCGCTTCGCATCACAGTAGCTTGGCTTGTCACGTAGGACGTAGGCTCTATGAAGTCGTACCGACTAGCAGGAGCACGTATGAGCCGACACAAGTTAGTTCCCGACATTATCATTTGCTGTTCATGATAAGGACTTCAGTTTGCCAGCAGTTGGGTATCAGCCAAAATTGTAGCCGGCAACTATTCACCGCAATAAGGAATTAAGGTGAAAATGATTTGTACGAGGTACCTGCCCTGGCTGAGGTACATAAAACACTTTTGATATTGTTATATGTTATGTTACAGATTTTGTTGTTTTATTCTTAAAAAAAATACAGATATACATGGTTGAAAGAATGTAATTAAAAATACTATCCAATAATAAGATTTAATAATGTTTTTTACAGCCTTCGAACGAAAAAAAACATTTTTTTCTTTGACAATTTTGACAACGTTATCAAGAAATTTGCGAAAAATAAGTATGATGAAATGTAAAAAAAACTCTTCTTTATTATTTATTTCGCTAAACATATTTTTTCTTGATGCATGCAGCACGTATCCGATGTTTAACAGATTGTTTTACCAAAAATATTAAAATTTAAACTCGAGTAAAGCTAACTTTCTTTTACCAACCTTTGATGCCAACCTTGATGTAAAGGAACCAAAATTAAAAGTTGATTAAAAATCCTCAAGTTTCATAATATTTTTGAGGAAAACATCTTTTAACCGTCGCGTCAGTCCGAAATGATGAAGTATTTAATCTCCTAGATTTTCTTTGACGTCAAGAAAGTTTAAAGTTTGAAATCTATAGATAAATGGGCATTAGCTTACAGTATTTTGAACATAATAAATGTGTAAAAAACACGGTATTGCTTGTGACCATAATATCTGAAGGGACCAAGACGTGATTACCTAAATTAAAACTGAAAACTTTACTTACTTTTCTTACTTTTAGTTACAATTCCATAAAATGATGGTTTATAATATGATTACTTCATCATTAAAAACATTTTTAGAGCTACGTAAAAGCGAACGCCTAACCTAACCTAAAAAATTCTTCATGAGATTATTACCGACAGCGATTCACTTAAGGCTTTATTTGCTTTTACAATCAACTGACAAGGCCTAATACAAGTTTACTCAGACCTAATCCAAAATAAACGAAAGAAAAGCGGATCAAAGGTTTAAGTATCATCGGATGGTGCCTACGAAAACAAAACACGACCCACTTATCAAAAAACCATTTTGTAATTCACATGAGAATAATATTGGGTTCCAGTAACGAGGTGGGCTCAATAAAGCGAGTATAAAAAGGTTTTTATGACATGCCATCAGCTTCATAGGTGACTAATCTTTTTTGAAATGGAAAGCCGTGTTCCGAAAATGTTTGTCAAAAAAACATTTTATGAATTTTTGTAAAAAGACAAAAGCAAAGAGTAAATTTCTTTGTTTGATTGCAATTTCGGTAATTTTTCTAACACTTTAACAAGTTGCTGTGTTTTTGTAAAATACTACTCAATAGATTTCTAAGTTTAATCACGGAAAACTATTATACTATTATTGTCAAAACTTAGTTGCATTACAAGTTTAATTCTTACTCGTTCCTAAAAAATGTTATTATAAATTGCAAGAATTAACATAAACGTGTTTGCCTTACTACTAAATTAACAAATTAGGTTTAATTTCTTACATGCTCTTGGCAGTCGCATTTATTTCGTTTAACCATAAAACTAACAGTGCATAATAAATAGTGTAAGAAGTTACTTTCATAATTGCCAGCTATTTGCATAAAACAATGCACTTTAACAAGACCTCTTTGTTGTGAAAATAAATTGCTTTCGTGTACACTGTACCTTGTATTCAAATACTATGTAACATTATAAACATGTTTACTTTTATGAATTTGCCCGTATTTATTGATTGGCCGCCGTCCACCTATTACTAATTAGAAGGCACGTTAAATAGTTATTTACGCATCTTTGAAGCTAAAAAGTCTGACAACCAGTCTTAAAGGGGTATCGTGTTGCCTAGGTAACACTGGGTTGAGGAGGTTAGATAGGCGGTCACTGCTGCATCTGATAAGACTAGAAGCTGACAATACAGTTAGAAAAAAGGTAGGATGATGAGGCAGAATTGTTAAAACAAGATGGCTTAATAAACAGCGCTCTATAATTATCATATTTTTTTGATAACAATCATAAATACCAAGAACCAATACCAAACACACGATATTCAACTCTCTTATGTTCAGCTTATTTTGTATTTGATTGCTTAAAAAAACTATCTACCAACAGTACAGCACATAAACGGGTACTCTTTCAAGATTATCAATTCAATTCCTCGAATATATAATGCACTAGTGACACACTCCGTTGCACGTAACCTACGTTGTGTTTGCACTGACATGTCAAAGGGACTTAAGTAGACGTAAGTAGGTGTAACCGACTGTACGTAGCTGTCATCTTAAGGATTGTGACGTCACTGTCAATGTTCACTTGATTGATTGATCCTTCTTAGATTAGTACAGGATTTCTTGTCACGACTGTACTGGTTCGCTGTTGATGATGACAACTTTTTTTTTAATCAAGGTCGTAAAATTATAAGGAGGTTACAATGCATAAGGATCAAATGTTTTTTAAATGTTTAAAGTAATAATAGCAAGTTTTATTATAAGTTACTGAAAAAAACGAAATGCGAAAAGATTGCAAGAAATTAAATGGCGAGTCTAGGTGTAATATTTTATGTGAAATACACTATTGCGGGCAAAAATGAAAATATTCACGACTGAATTAAAATGAAAAATGGAATGCATTTGTTTTAATTAAACGTTTATTTTCCGACCAAAAACTGCGATCCCTAAAGAATTCTTACTTAAAGATATATTTTCTCTAGAGATTGCAGTGGTTTATGAAAATACTTTGTATAGTTTATTACGGCGGTAATAGTAGGTTCGCTGTGGGAGGCAAATACCACGTGAATATTGGAATGGAGTGCGGTGAGGTGGCTTCGGAATTTCAATGTAACGTGCTGACCAATTTGCATGTAGCTCAGTCAGTACGTTATCTTTTACAGAGTTCAGGCATATCTACATTTCACGCTGGCATTCGGGACCATGGAAAAAAAACTAGGAACAAAAATACGACTCCTTTTTTTTTTGGTATATTTTCTTAACAATTTTTGCTCTTTAAATGTAAATTATCATTTATCACTGACTAAAGAAAATATATGCAAGCCATTATTATGCTTAGATACAATACTTTTTCGACAATTCTATGTATCAATACTAATTTAGTAAAAGTTTATAAAGTCGTGGCGAAGACAGGCCTCTTTCTTTCAGAACAGAGTTCTATCTTATTATTGGAACCTAATATCGATAGTTTTTTCTCAAATCATATCTCTAACTACTAAATACGCCTACATATCACAAATATTCTCATTACAAATACATTGTATTTTCCCAACTCTCTTAAAACACACACTCAATGGTACGTATAGAGTCCCGCTCTGGTTGCGTATTTACATTGCGTGTTGCACATTTTTCGTGTTTTTGTAAAGTCCGCAGCGGCGTTACAATATATTGTGTTCGTAATGAACGTGATGTTCCCGACGCTTCGTATAACTTGATATATTTCACTGTCTGCTGTTAAACACTGGCTTTTACTCTTTTACTCTTTGTATTTTATTGCGTTGGTAAAGCGATAAAGTGTTATCACAACAATATTTTTGTTTTGTGATCTCAATTAGTGTCTGAAATTTTTATCATTTTTTATACGATATATTTGTTTGCAGGTTGTAAAAACCCGCAGTATTACGATTGCCCGAAACTGGAACATAGGCCGAATAACTCGCTGCAGTAATAAAGTATTCTGTAATGTTAGAGTTTCAAAGTAAAATGCACGATTCACCAGTTTTCTTACTAAATGGAAAGGAAATAAGAAACTACTTCAACCAAATTGGTATTTTTTACAACACCATCATTCTGTGTATGAATTTTACATCGACGAATTTTATTTATTTTACCTGCCGGGATAGTCTAGTAGGTAGGTAATGACTATTATGCGTTATTTCGCCAAGATTAAATTACTGATTGTCATGGATGTATTTTATTTGGTATTAAAATAAATAGTTAGCGATTATTCGATTAAATATAATAGTACCGTACAAGTGATTTGTGTTTTGCAACAGGTAATTAAGTATCGATGAAATGATTATTTCCAAGTAAAGAACATCATTGCAAAGTGCATTTTTTATAGTACATTGATTTATAAAAACCCAATAGTAAATAAATGCCAAATACAATTGTGACGTACTTTATAAATACGTAATATATGATAACATCACGTTCCTCAGTAAAATTGATTTGCCAAACACTTTAGATACCTGTTCATGTGCCATTATGATAGATAATTACAAAAATAATTAATTAATTATCGCTCTCTCATTGTATTAATCCGAAACACGTGCTATCTCACGTGGTGTGCAGACAGTGATAAGATAAGGCAATCTCGCGCCGCTACAAACTGATTTATTGAAGGTGAAAATATACACTTAACTTTTCCATAAGATTTTGACTGCTCCCAATATTTTTAAGTATAATTATATTACTTATTTACAGTATTTGTAAATGTTACCACTCAAATCTGGTAGTGGGTATTAATATCTACCTAAGTACAAAATACCCTTCAAGGGCGAGTCGGAATTGCGACTCTGAGGTTTCTGTTCAAACAGAAGAAAAACATTTAATTTTAGATTTTATTATTTTGACACCTTTGCAGGGATCATGATCACGGGCAGATTCTAAAATCTAAAATAAAACCGCGATAAAGTCCGTAGAAGTAGTTTTATTTCAATGTCTAACTAAGAAACCACAACATATTTTTCGTTATTACGGTAACAACTTAACTAAGTCACGTTCTTTAATGTCTATTTGTCTTGTCACGTGACAGTGAGAAAGACAGCACGACATTAAGGGTGAATTTCAACTGAGCGTCGTTAGTAAATACTACGTGAAGACTTGTCTTGCGATTCCAGAGCTTCTAGTTGTAGGAATTAATCTTGTCCAAGAAGGTCCGAAATAGTCTTTCCTAAAGTGAGAGTGATTAATGGATAGTCTCAGAGTAAAGGGGCAGAGATAATTATCCAGCATTTAGACAGTTAGAAACCTAGAAGAATGATATTCCGACGATAGAAAAATAAAAAAAGACAGTTGAAACGAATCCCACAGTAAAGAATTTAATCCTGTTTCTCAAATATTGGATTCACATGCAAATAGACACCCTGACTCAGGACCAGTATGCGTGGATCACGTCAAATGATTGTCCTGCGCGGGGATCAAGCCTGTGCCACGTCGCGCACAGTGGGTTTGGCGTGGTTACTTCAACCATTCGGCTGGACTTGCATTCAAAAATTGGATGGTGTCTTGTTTCATTTTTGACACGACATAGTTTTTGTTTTAGTCAACTTCATTAAAACAAATCTGGTGCATCAACTATTGTTTATTATATCTTTTTGTAATAAATATTTACAAAGTCATTCACAATCTGCTATCGATGCGACTGTATTGTCCTAGTATTATTTAGTTTTATAGACTAATAATAAATATTACTGATAATGAATGCCATACGTTTTCTACAGGAAAGTGAAGCAAATACTTAAAACCAAATTATTAACTACATTATCTTATAATACCTTCACGTACCTACCTTTTAATGAAATATTACAAATAACATGTTTTACAAAATAAACTTTAAAATAAAATCAGCTTGCATTCGTATCTAAAAATCATCGGCCTAGCCTTTTCCCAACTATATTGGGGTCGGCTACTAGTCCAACCGGTTTCAGCTAAGTACCAGTGTTTTACAAGGAGCGACTGCCTATTTGACCTTCTCAACCCAGTTACCTGGGCAGCACGATACCCCTTGGTTAGACTAGCTGTCAGACTTTTCCAGCTTCTGACTACCTGTAACGACTGATGTAGGAAAAACAGCCGGGACCCACAATTTAACGTGCCTTCCGAAACACGGAGGAACTCCTTATGACAAAGATGGTCACCCATCTACGGACCAACCGCATCAAGCATAGCTAAACCTGTGATCGAATCACTTATGCGGTTATAGCTTAGCCACGAGCTCCTCTATTCGTATCTAAATAATATATCAAAAATTTTCTCCAATCCAATTATACCTCCAAATGGACTGCAGAAAAAAAAGACAGATTGTTTTCCACAAGTGATTCATGAGCTATCCATCGCATGCCGCGATCGTAGCTAATGACCGTGTCTCCCGCAGAAACAAGTGATGTATTACACGAAATGGTTTGAGTCGAGCACGAACTATGCTTGTCATTCTACAATTGAAAACAAATGCAACTAGTTGTTTCAGAAATAAAGCTATTAATATTTGTATCGGTAGCGAAGCCGGGTGGTGGCTTTACAATATATAGTACTAAATATTAGTTACTTAACTTCTATTTCACGATTTCCCTAGAATGTGTGGAAATGACGGGCCTGTTGGTCTAGTGGTTAGTGACCCTGACTGCTATAGCGGAGGTCGTGGGTTCGATTCCCGCCCAGGAAAAATGTTGTGTGATCAGCATGATCATTTGTTCTGGTGTCTGGGTATAATTTATCTATAATATGTATGCATTTAGAAATATATAAGTAAGTTTATCAGTTGTCTGGTTACCATAACACAAGCTCTGCTTAGCTTGGAATCAGATAACCGTGTGTGAGTTGTCCCAGAATATATTAGATTATATTATATTATATTATAACTATATATCTGATTTGCATCATATCTTCATAACTCAACTAGTAAATTTGATAGTCAGTTCAATGAATTACCTTTTTCATCTTCCCTGGTCTAACTTCTTCCCATCATTCGGGGTCTCTCTTCTGTGCCAAGCTAGTCTGTTATGGGATATCTTTACAGGCACACGGGCTTCCATGAGGTCTCTCTGTATTTTTTAACACCAGGTCTCTACCTTTCTTTTCTTACAAAACAATTACAAAGAACATATTTTTTTTAAAGTATTTGAAAAAGGCGTATATTGTCTTATTAGAACTAGTTTTTTTGTTTCTAACTAATCTAGAAATAAGAAACTTGCTCTTTATAAATGCATACAAACAAATAGAATCGCGTTAGTAACACTTACAACACTAATTTCAAAGTAATTAGCGACAGTCCCTCAGCTGCGTTCGTCAGTATGCTTCCACCACGCAAGTGAAACACTGAAACTAATATGTATGCAAATCGTGACAATTTGCTCAGCGATGAAGACACAACCTAGAAGTGCAAACATGCAGCATAGCATTTACAAAGTCACAAATAACTTATGTGTGTTAGTCTTGATTTGAGGAAATAGTTATAAGTTTGTATGCTTTCAGGGATTTCTTATAAAGTCGTTTAGTAAAAAAAATCTACTAATGTTATAAATGCGAAAGTAACTCTGCCTGTCTGTTACGCTTTCCCGTCTAAACCACTGAACTGATTTTAATCTCGGCCTTTTGAAGAGTTCTCTTACTTACGTTACGTCTTCCGTCATCTTAAAATTCGTTAACCTACTACTTATGGCTTATTTCAAGCAATCCACCCCTTATCCTTTCATTTTGTTTTTCAGCTCTTATACACGCTCTTATCACTATCTCTTATCACTATGCTCTCACTTTTAGCTGCCTTCTTCTTCATAATATGCTTGTTCCACAACAAATTCTTCCCTCTCACCTGTTCATTTACTGGCGCTATTTTAAGACTTCCTCCTCGTACACTTTATAAGGAGTTTTAAATAGTTGGCTTTAGCCCAAAGTAATACACAACGTGTTAAGAAGATCCCAAAAGTATTTCCAGGCAGTAATAAACAAGTTTCTCAAAGAAAGTTATAGTTTACTTTCAATTTTAATAAAATATGTAAAGAATATTTCCAAAAACAGTTCCCCGTTAATTTTAGACCAATATGACGCATACTTTCTTTATTAATAAAACAAACAATACATTTTTATCAATCAGAACATATTATTAAGGCCTGTCCGATTCACCTCGAAACTTAAACCAAAAGGATTTGCAACAGACAGTGCTTCTTAGACACTGCGTCTTATCTTGGTATCGCTATGCAATAATTGAGTTTTGATGAAATTATTCCACAATGTAATGAGACTTATCACTCATCAGCCATTCGTATCAATTAGTCTGATTTCCTGCTAGGCAGACAGTCGACATTTTTGATGTCTACAAAGTGCGGCCAATTCTGATAGCTTGGTAGTGTGACCGTTGGACTCTTAAGTCAGAGGTTGTAGGTTCATATTACAAGGCGCATAAAATTATTTTCGTGCATATTACCAAGTAATTATCACTTGCCAGAATCGGTTTAAGGATACATCTCGAGAAAAAAACTGTTATTTTTTTAAGATTACTTTAGGCCTTGTAAGGCGGGATAAGACGGTCGTACGTTGATCAACACATGAATTCATTCGTCGCTTTTAAAAGCACTAAAAATTTAGTAGCAATTCTTTACGTATTTCAAGGTCTTTCAATCACTAGGGGTCAATAAATAGAAAAGGGGAAATTCGGATTCAACACATTAATCTTGTCGGGACCTTAATGCGAGGACTTGACTCGACATGTTGTGTGTTGATGAGGTCAGTGACCGCAGGCAGGAGCTTATCGTGACGTCTGTGGAGCAAGACTGTGGTGATAGAGTGTGGAGTGGTTAAACTCCTGTAGCCACTAGGCTCAAACTACAGGTGGATAAAAAGTGGTATTGTTTCGCTGATAGAGCATTATTATTTGTATTTGAATTTGTGAATATTGTCCAGTGCCTGAGTGTATGTTTGATGTTTCATTCTCATACCAGGACAAAAGATTTTCAGCTTTCCTTTAACTTCAGTCTAAGGCTGTGATTTGAAAGCTTTGGTCTAAAAATATAAACTATACGGTCTTCATTTAGTGTTGCCATTTAGAAGGACAAAAATTGATTAAAATATTTTAACAAATATTTATAGCACATTGAAATCGAAATTGTATAATATCCATTTCATTTTTCAATTATTAGAAACCATATGTTATGTTCAATTACATTCGATCAATTAGTGTGTCAATGCAAAAAAAAAATATATATGTAACATCGATCAATTTAGCAATTATAAATCAATTAACGTGTATGAAATTGCGAAGCTACAAAGATACTTATGAACAACGTATAACAAATATTTGAACATCGATCAAAAAATTCAATGTAATGCCAATGCCAATGTTTCTACTACAAATACAAATAAAAAATCTAAAATAAACACGAAATACTATTATTTTATTTTTCAATTCCGTTAAAAAACAACATTTCAATTTATTAAATTACAATAACAGTTACCACTTTAAGTACCACATGGTTCTCGTATCAGATGTTAATTAAATACAGTTCTCGGTTACCTTTATGTAAAACAACTTGTCATGACACTTGGAATACAAAATTTGGATAAGAACTCCAAAGTTCGGAAAAAAATCTATATACTTAAAATTTCATAGCGAATTAAAAAAACTAGCCTTTTCAATATTATTTTAGTGCAATAACCCACTTTATTATAACCTCCTTTAAGTTCGGTAACTTTATTATCAAGTGAAATTTTATAAAAATTTTAGATCACTGATTATATTATATTTTGATCAATATGTATTTACAAATTGATTTGAATCTAATCACCAAAATTTAAATAATAATTAGCATCAATAAAAAAATGTTGATAAAGACTCAATTTCAAATATAAGATTGCATTGCACAATGTACACATTGACAATTGCATTTTCCGGATACCGTTGAAAGCAAGGCCACTCTTAGTTTCGTGCTCTATTTAATAAAACTACAATACAATTACATAAAGAACAATACTACATTATATATTACAGATAAATCTAGGAAGATTCAGGAATCATGTTTGGTCGAAAACTAGTCGGGCTATCCCGATAAGTACGAAAAATTATGAGTGATCTTGTCATTCCTTATCCACATTTGTTTGTTCCGTGACTAACTCTCCCCTGAGCTTCTTTGTGTGGCGTGTGCTTTGTGCTCAGTCCTGTTTAGGCAGAACAATGCTGTTCCAATACCTAGGCTGGCACACGTATTTATGTCATGCTGACGGTTAGCTAGACATTATGAGGCCTGACTGTTTTATCCTTTGAAATGCATATTATTTGACGGGTGATGTTGAACAAAAGACGTTATATGTACGTGTAAGGAAAAGGTGAAGATACCTATTACGTCACACATTGACTTATAAAGTAATTTTTCCATAACGACAAAACAACAAAACGTCAAGAAGTTTAGCCTTATATTATATTCTGTTTTACTCGTAGTCTACTTTTTATAAGAAAACTAGCTGACCCAGCAAACGTTGTTTTGCCGAATATTTTATTTTTTTAGTTGTATGTAATTTTAATGCCACATTATAAAAACAAATAATTTCGTACAAAAAATAAAAAAAAAAATTTTTTTAGTGTGAGCAACCCTTATCACTTAGGGGTATGAAAAATAGATGTTGTCCTATTCTCAGTCCTACCCAATATGTATACAAAATTTCATAAGAATCGGTGTAACCGTTTCGGAGGAGTACGGTACCTAACATCGTGACACGGGAATTTTATATATTAGATATTTAATTTGAATAAAAATCAAATAGTGCCATAAGTTGAAAATTAACCACTCGACACGTACAAGTAGCTCTAGTTTGTTATTAATATATTCTTCTCTCGATTTCAGACGATAATGATTAATTAAGAAAAATTAATGCTGTCTCAGTATGAAGAGAAAGTAGAGCATTTTTATGGACTGCTTATTATGATGAATAAAAAGTAATAAAGTGACTCGTTCACTCCCAAGGAGGTTGCTTACAAAGACTTGAAGAAACTATTGTTTACATTTTCATAACTTCGTTTTCTTGGAATTCAACTGTTATTTATTACTTTCGCTGTATGCTACAGTAACTCTTAAAACAGTGAAAAAATACGAGGCCTTCTTTTTTGTTTGCAGTTTTAGCCAAATCATTGCATAATTTTTGCTTTTTTTATTACGATAGCTCTTTCGGATAATCCCACCCGGAAAGGAGGGGCGGAGGCCTGCCACTGCATTTTAAGCTATTATTTGCAGTCTATTGCAGAAATCAGTCACGCTTTCATGCACAATTGAAATAAAATTACTCAAAGCGATCTCATTTTTTATCAGTGTTCTTTGTCATTATTTATGTTCTACAAACAAGATGTAAATATTATAGAAATGTCAGTTGTACTTGCGGTCAAGTGCGGAACGAATTCGCGACACTGAAAATTCCTTGCAAATGGGCAAAAGAAAATTAATTTTAAAACCAATGCTTACCCATAATATTTATTACTGCACCAACCATAGCTTAACTTTGAATTTGACATAATTAATTTATTATAATGATAGCAAAAACAGAAATACATCCTCTGTAAAAGTGTCAATTGTCTAACTGTAACGATTATAACACGTATAACGGATAGGCGGACCGGTATCCATACGGATAGTAGAGCTTAAGAAATAGATCTCTGTTGAAATGAAACTACTTTTACGGATTTTATCGCGGTTTAATTTTAGATTTTAGTTCCCGACGTTTCGAAACCTTTGCAGGTATCATGGTCACGGGCAGACTGAGATGGCGTTCGTCTTGACAGGAGATGTTGCTCGTTCTACCTTCATATTTTAATTAATTATTTGTGGTCCGACCTACGCAGTATGAGCTCACTGTGTCTTGATGTCTTGCAGCGCTGCTCTTGGGTTTGGCCTTGAGTTTATTTATTATTGGATCCCAAGTAGGTGATATCTTCCAGCCATCTTCTCTATTGAAATTAGGGTGTTTTTTAATCTCAATAGCCTCGCGAAACATCCTAGGTAGGAATTTGGATTCTTTAGCGAGGATCTGTGGTTGGTCAAATCTAATATAATGGCTGGAACCTTCAGCATGTTCGGCGACTGCAGACAGAACAGAACACATAGCTGACGTGAAACACCGCCGCTCAACGAAGTCTGCAGTCGCCGAACATGCTGAAGGTTCCAGCCATTATATTAGATTTGACCAACCACAGATCCTCGCTAAAGAATCCAAATTCCTACCTAGGATGTTTCGCGAGGCTATTGAGATTAAAAAACACCCTAATTTCAATAGAGAAGATGGCTGGAAGATATCACCTACTTGGGATCCAATAATAAATAAACTCAAGGCCAAACCCAAGAGCAGCGCTGCAAGACATCAAGACACAGTGAGCTCATACTGCGTAGGTCGGACCACAAATAATTAATTAAAATATGAAGGTAGAACGAGCAACATCTCCTGTCAAGACGAACGCCATCTCAGTCTGCCCGTGACCATGATACCTGCAAAGGTTTCGAAACGTCGGGAACTAAAATCTAAAATTAAACCGCGATAAAATCCGTAAAAGTAGTTTCATTTCAATGTCTAATATTCGCGTAAACCTAAGAAACCACTATAGATCTCTGTTTTTAACCTCTGGGTACGGAACTCTCAAATAGGACTTTTGAATTGATAATATAATAATTCATAACTAAGTCCAATATACTCCTAAGTCACGCAGCCACGTTCATTAATATTCCTCTGACATCGCAGTAGGCACGAAATCGCGAGGAACTGGAAAAAACTTGGACCGCCAATAAGCATTCCCCAGACAACTTCTAGTCGTCTCTTATTATGGAAATGAGGCTATTATAATAATCTGGATATTAGCATTATAAAGTGATCGGGACACCAGGTTTTCTTATTAAACAGAAAAGTACAGAATTACTGCGGTTACTTGGGAAGCGGCAAAATTTTACTCTAGTGTACGAGCGTACTCAGAAACATAATGAAAAATGTAATAAGAGCAAATATGGAGCTAATTCACGTCTAATGATTTTGTGGACTATTAATTGTGCCTTTTTACTCTTCATAGATGGTGATTTCTGATTTGAATGAGATGAACCTTCTGCCTAATTTTTTTTTTTGGTTTTCCTCTCCCTGGTGCCAATAAGTAATTAAGTTACACGAGTACTGGAAAGAATCTGCCGAAATTGCCCGAAATTGAACAATTTTAGACATTTATTTACGGAATCGAAGCAAAGTCTGATTTTCCACTGATATTTTGTTTTCGCTGTTACATGCATCATATTAATCGCGTTTTTTAAAAGAATTGAGAAGACCAGATTACAGTTGGAATAAAAATGAGAATTAAAAAAGAAACAATTTCAGAATTCATTTAAATCCAAAACAAAAGATGTTGGGATAAAGATCAAAGTGGAAATCAAACAACAATTGATCCAATAATCTTCAAACCAATTGAAACATATCGAAAAAAGGAAAAGAATAAGTTGCTCAATTCTCAATTTGAAAGTCAGCCGACAATCCCGGACAATCAATTAACATTGGATGACATTGCCAGAAAGAAAAATCAGCACTTTGTTAACAGTACCATCTGTCCCGGAGGGTTTGTTCTTGTTTCGTATTCGACCTCATTATAAGTTTACGAGGGCCTTGACCGTACTAAAGTTTAGGACAACTGTAACCATTCCATTGTTTTTTGATAGATCTATCAAAGAAGGTTTTATGTTGGTAACGTGATTGTTACCGCTGTTGCCTTCCTTTGGACAAAAATAATATTTACATTAATTGAAAAGATTTTAAACTTTCACCCTTGACTTTAACCCTTACATTGTTGTTATTTTGCATGACATTTTTTAAAATTTTTAGATATTATAGTGCCGTTATCTAGGAAAATGGTTTACTATCAAAATTTATCAAATTTGTTATCAATAAAATCAGTCAATTTGATAATTCATATTACGTATTGCGATAACTTCACACATGTTAACAGTGTGTTCCAAAAATGATAGTACTTGATGACATTTAATTTTACTGTATTCTTAAAAACAACGGGTTAAGGGACGTTCCTTCTACAGTCGAAGCCTGCAGTTACATCATAAGGTGCAAAATTGCGTGCAGCTATATTTACTTAATCAATAAGATAGCACAAACTCATCACGTTTTCAGACAGCGGACTTTGATTCATATCGGAAAGTTTAGGGGAATCGATTAGCGGGTAATCCGTTAATTATTGAAATTGCGATGAAGCACGTATGCATCACGTGTCATTTCTGAATGCAAACAGAAAGAAAATCCACAGTCATCATGAATGTTCATAAAATAAATAGATGCACGTATCATTTATCATTGAAACCAAAATTAGTCAACATTATGGATGTCAGAATTGCTGTAGGTATTCCTCAAGTTTAAGCAGTATTTGTTGATAACGGTCAAGAAAACGTAACATTTTCTTTAAATTACAATATATAGACGATTACGATATTACTGATAAGTGAGTAATATTTCAAAGGTTTTAATCTGTCTGATATTACGATGAGTGTTTTCGTGGTTTTTTCCTCTCTCAGTAATTATATAATTGTCTAATTAAAAAGTTACTTTATTTGTATGACACTCCCTACATAAAGAATTAAATTAAAAATTTTATCAATTGATTTCCTTAGGGTTTCTTCCTATCCTCAAATTTGAAGAGAAAATCCGAGATATACACTTATTCAATGATTCAAACTTTTCGGACCGCGGAGTTTGAATCATTGCTGAATATAACCAGCACTGACAAAAGTTCGTAATAACATAATGATTACACCAAAACCACCAAATATAGTTTTAAAATACAGCAATGAACAAGCATTATATGTTGAACAATAGGCTATAATTCAGCGGTATTTCTATGAGTACAGTGTGGAGGACAATGCGTCACAATTACAGAGGTTATACATGCCGTGACGTCACACGCCGTGGAACTGAATTGTTGCTAAACGGTACGCAAATGATTTATTAGATTTACGCTCCGAATTGTTTGGCGAGCATTGTGTGCACATGGGTGGAGCTATGTGGCTCTTAATCAGCGTTCCAAATTAACCCGACGGTGTTTAATCAGAAATCATTTGGAAATTCTACCCATAGGTATCAAAATGTAATTGTGAGATATCGAAGGTGGTCTAAATGTAACTTCTTTCTTTTATTTGCAAGAAGAATAGAAAGGAAACTATGCCATTAATCCAAATTTCGAACATGTCAAAAATTTTCGATTCCACCAAAAGCTACACATATTTGCAAAAGCAATTTTGTGTAAAAGCTTGATCGAAACACACCGCAGAGAAGTGTAAATTTAAAATCGAACTCCAATAAATTCTACAAAACTATTTCCTAGACAGTTTTCTGCCATTACAACACAGTAGTTGGAACTTCAGACGTAACTAATATGAGTGCGAGCAAATTTATTGAGCCGTGAATCATGATCAACGCTCAGCGAATATCCACTGAAATGCAACTAATAAACTTTATTCCCACCTAATTATTTGTCGCCATTTTAATCCGGTTATTCACTGTTCCGAACTGCTATTTCAATATTTGTGCTCCAATTTATTGCTAAATGTTTCGCTTTTTCTGTATTGTATTGTGTATTTTTAGTCGCTTTTCTATCGTCATTTAAAATTAGGATCATTTTAATTTTAGTTACTTCAATATGTTATGTAATGCTGGATTTTAAACTGTTGCAATTTCTAACTTTTGATCTCTAATATTTCGTTTATGTTTATTTAAAAACAATGACCGGTGATATTTTTTTTTCACAGTCATCCAAGTCAAAAAGGTACAAAACACTTATTGGTCCCAAACTTTTTTTATTAGCTCAACTAGATGATGCAAATTTCAAGGCTTGCCGGAATTGCTGATACAAACAGATTTCAGGAAACAGTCATCGATGATAATATATCAGGAAAGTATTCGTCACACGTCACACTCGTAAGTAGTGATTGCAATTTAATTTCTTTATGGCTTTTTTATACAACCGCTGACTCAGCAGAATGTCTGCGAACAATATCACATCACGGCGCAGACACGTTCTCTTACTTTATCAACGTCATGACAACATACGTATAAGAAGGAAGAGTTTTCTTAATATTTTCGTTGAACGAGATTGTTTGGAAGTGTTTACGCATTCACAGACAATTCGGTGGTCTCGGCGCGTCACGTCGCCGTCATGTGGAGGTTCCTTAAGATACATTAAACCTTGTTCCCTTTCAAGAGCTGTCTTGGATTTAGATTGAAACGTTGATGTATTTATGTATATTAATTTCGTGTTGAGTTTTATTACTACTGCTTAGCTTTTTCTTCGGTTTGACGGGTTCTGAATATTTTGTCAGGTATTTTATATTGCTTTCGGCCTTATAAAGCAGTAATTTACTGCATTAATAAAAGCCATATTCAAATGAATTAGAATTTTAATTTTCGGGTTTTCAGAAGACTATGAATGAATAATATTTAATTTCTTGAAAAATATAAATTCACCATGAAATCTAACATTTTCTTTTAATCCCCACATTTTATGACACAATCCAGTAGGCATGTCAGATCTAGTGACTCACTATCTATAAACTACAGTCTTGTGTATCTGTGACGTCGGTTACTGATAAACAAATGTTGTTTTAATGTAGTACAAAGTGTAGAGCACGGTAAACCTATATCTACGATACGATCTGTTTAATAGAGCAAAGTTCCTCGGTTTTTGATAATTGCACAATGTATTCGATCAAAAGTTGAAAAGTCTGACAACCAGTCTAACCAAGGGGTATCGTGTTGCCGAGGTAACTGGGTTGAGGTGGTCAGATAGGCAGTCGCTCCTTGTAAAACACTGGTACTTAGCTGAAACCGGTTAGACTGGTAGCCGACCCCAACATAGTTGTGAAAAGGCTAGGCCAGTGATGATGATGATTCGATCAAAAGTTGTTTTTAGATAAAATGTATGACAGTGGAGTAGTTTAAGGAAAGTGATGTCCAATTTAGGTAATGTTAAATTATGTATTATTCATCGATGTAATAAAATTCTGTTAAATGATATTCTTATTAAAAATGTGATTAAAAGCCGGAACGATTTTATCAGATTAGTGTAATTCCATTTAGAGATTCTTTTGTTACATTTTTACCTATTAGATTAAGACGGCTAGAGCTGATTTAGTTTTTACATTTTTTGCCAAGGTTTCACTGATATTGCTTTAGATAGAAATCTTAATCCATTATTATCTGTTTTAATTCTAATGGGTGTATTTATAAGGTTTTACCTTGTACCTACAAAATAGGCGCACCTAATACCTATATCATATTTAATTTTTGACCTTAAAAAAAGCCGTGTATTTTAAGACAGTTAATTTACGTCATATCGCATTCATTTTTCTTATTATAAAAATAATAAGAAGTGCACTTTGATAACCGGACATAAAATGAGTCATAAAAAATACTAAAAACACAATAAAAAACTGAAATTAGAGACAAATAAGTATTATCAATAGGCAGACATGATAACAGAGTTAAAATTAATGTATGAACAATCCAGTACTTAAGGATTAGATAGACAACTTTACCGATAAATTTTATTAGAGTTTAAAGCGTATGACAAAACATTGTAAAGACATAAATAGAAAATTACTGTTGAACTATATCTGATCGTTATATAATTTTGAGGATAATGAAGAGTATTTCCTTACCTGTTATTCATAAAAATATATCTATTCTAGTATCGTGTATTTATTACGTAGAATCATTTTCTGTAGTATAAGACTGTAATTTTTATAATAACTATCGTGAGACTGATCCATTATTAAATGATGTAACGGTTTACTCACGCGTATTTAACAGGGGTGCTCGACTAGTTTCAAGTCGCGATCCCGCCGCGTCAGCTCATGATTAAGGACTCTGGAAGGGTTCGAAACTAGTAGGGCACCCCCGATAAATATGCGTGAGTAAACCGTTACATCATTTAATAATAAAAACTGAAATTGTTTTACGATTTTTAAGTTGAGATAAAATAAATATATTTTAGATATAGTTTTCTTAAATAAAGTCCCTTCACATTCTCTGCCTCGTGTTAAAGTTACCTTCCTTACAAAACTGTTTGTCACTTTTATTAGGCTTTTTGCTTTGTGGAGAGTTCGGGCCGCATGCCAGCGCAACCCTTTGTGAAGGAGAATTTGTATATACACAGTACCTACACAACCCATTAACTTTATACTCATTTGGAAAAGGTTTTTATTTTTTACGATGGTGGAAAGTGAATTATTATTTTAGGTGAGGCCATTGGACTCCAAAACTCTAGTTTGTCGAGTCTACGATACCTTTACTTAGTGGTTTCTTAGGTTGACGCGAATGTTAGACATTGAAATAAAACTATTTTTACGGATTTTATCGCGGTTTAATTTTTGATTTTAGTTCACAACGTTTCGACACCTTTGCAGGTATCATGGGCAGACTGCCCAGGACCATGATAAAACCACGATAAAATCCGTAAAAGTAGTTTCATTTCAATACCTTTACTTTGCAGATTGATTGTGGATATTTAAGTTGACGTTTGTAAGTAACTCGGTAGTTTGTGTTGACAGCTTGGGCCTATCAACACCTGTTTATATCGGTTGTGGATGTGGAAGCAGGTATGTCGTTATAGCGCTGACTTGTTTTTATAACTACAAAACTTTAACTTTAAGATGTAATGTTAGGCTTCCTACATGCGGTAAGATTGTACACTCATTTTTAATTTTGTCTATTTGATTGAATGATAGTATTTTACGACTTCGTTTTACAGTTTTTAGTCTAATAGGATGAGGGCCAAATAAATTTGTAACAGTAACAATTTCTTATTTTAGCGGCAGCAGGAATTCATTATCTGTGTAAGATTTCAACGGTCTGGCTATCGTAGTTCATGTTATACAGCCTGGTGACGGATGGACGGTAGACTGACGGATAGACAGCTGACTCTCAGTAGCAGGGTTCGTTTTCAGCCTTGAGGCGCGGAACCCTAACAAACGACCATTACAACTCACAAATATCTAAATCGAAAATATTTCCTGATTGAAATTCCTTCGTGTACTAATTGCTTTGCGCATGCGTTCCTTGTTGATTGATTTTTATTTACACTCGGGAATTTTAGACCAGGGGTGGACAATCAGTGCGGAATGTCAGAAATGTGAAAGGGACAGTTTCCTGGGACAAATATCGCCTTTGAGTGTCCCGGCTACGGACGTGGAATACTAATCTATTGGAATCAGATTTACAAGGCCTTTGTGTGTAGAGACATGGTCAGGCCGCTTTTGTTTGGGAATCGTTTCTTTAGTATGAAAAGCAAATTAATTCGAAATATTTTTTGTAGGGTTCCGACCCCAAAGGTTCTCGTGTATCCATTTGTCTGAAATCAGACCTTATCTCATGAATCATGATCGTTGAAATAGGCACAAATTATTTATCTATCAACGGTGCGTAGTCATTAATTTAATGGGTAACCATTTTTTTTTCTAGTGGCGAGAGTGCAATTCGCTCTTGACTGGTGTTTCCTCCACATGTTGCAAGTTAAACAGTAGTAAGCCTTACACAGAAAAATATTAAAAAAGAAATGAATATATTGATTAGAGTGCTAAGGAATGTATAATAGACAAACTATTAATCCAGCATGACATTAAATATACAAAACACTGAATCACAAATCTCAACCTTATTCCCTCAAGTTACGTTTTAAATTCGTTTGTCTCTAAGTACACACGATATTCATTCTTTATTAAATAATCTCTAATATTCTAATAGTTTTCAATAACATAGCAATCAATCAAAGTTTAATCGTTTAATAACTGATAGTAATATGGTAAACCGACGAAGTTATGGGATTATTATAGTTTGAGAAGTCATTATCTTTGGCACGAGTGAGTGTTTCACTAACTTTATCCTAATGGTATTTACCTAGTATTGGTCGGTATAATCCAATAGCTGCCTTTATTAAAAGTAGGAAATAATGAAGGAATTGGTAAAGGAAATATTGTTTAGATTCTTGATCATATATGTATGAATTAACTGTAAGATCTGACAAACAAAAATCTGAGTTTTTTCGTTCTTGATCATCACACATTTTCTTTTGTGTTTCAAGTATCCAGTATGTAAGTTATTTTTCAAAAATTCTGACTTTTAAATCAATATCGTTATATATTTTTATTTGGATATATTAACAAAATAATTGTTGAAAATAAGCAAAAGTAGAAAATACCTAAGTAATGTAGACAGCCAAACACGTTAGACTGTATTGTTATAATAATTTAAGTTAATTACCCGCGGAATAGATACAATCGCAACACCACGCCAAGTAGGGCGTTAACATAAGATCAGTATCGAATCTTCTATTTCACGTAAGGATAATACGTTAAGATAACACAATCAATATGAAATAAGCCATTATAATTAGCTATTAACGTTATTAATAATGTGTTTAATTGCAAAGTCCAAAGGTCACTTTGACTAATCAGTATTCACGAAAGAATTTAGAAATACGCACGTCACGTTGATAAAATAAATAATTGTGTGGTGACGTACCCTTCATATATACAGGAACAATAAACCTGTTGATACAAAGAACTATAAATACTTGAACTAAGCTGAGCGGTTGAGGATGGATGATACAAGTTTCTGATACCTGATGACTCTTGCCACAATCCTAGCTTGCCTATGGTTGTATTCGCTGTATGAGAAGAGGCCTGCGCCCAGAATGATGTTGTACATGTATGTATTGAATTCTATCAACCAATTTTCTAATTTAAAATTGAGCTGAACTTATTATTTGTTTAGGTAAAAGTCATGACAATTTAGTATTGTGGTGACAAGGAGCTGATCTAATGCTGGAGTTTCGGCTAGATCAGCTAGCTATTTAGAAAGAAGGTGGAAAAAAAGTTTTGTTATTAAAGACCACCTTGTCGCAATTGTACTGGTTTGGTCCATATTAAAGAATTCATTAATCACAAAGAAAATAAAACATAAACGTTAAGGCTTGAAAATTGTTTTTCCATATTATTATCTTGGTTGTAGTTACTATGGCAATGGTGCTCGGTTTCTGCATTCATCGAATATTTCTATTTTCCTGTTTCTCAGTTGAAAAGTATTTTCCTCACATTTTCTCGTTCTATTACCTTTCAATGAAACATTAGTTCCTTTAGGTAAAACCAATCTTATCCGTAGTAACGGTAAGTTGACTCATCAGAAAGATATGTTGATCCAAGTATTATTTCAGTCTAAACGGTCATTAACGTTAATGATTGTTTTATTGTAACCGTTTGCAGTAGGGATTTATATTATTTTTCTTACTCATGCCCGTTTCAAACTGGGCAGATGTGCGGGGCTTACGTGGGCAGAAATCACAAAGGATAGAGATGTCTGAGAGAAGAAGGGAAAGTATACAAGCTACATAAAAAGCTCCTGCCGCTAAAGCACTTAAAAAGTGGCAGTGAAGGTCCAGTATGCAAATTGTAAAATGCCAGCGAGCCTACTAAAGACCTGTGCCCGTGAAAACCTCAACGCCATAGTTCATGGAAGTAATAAATAAACAAATGCAGAGAACATCACATACATTGTTCTGAACCCAAACTAAGTTGCTAAAGCACTTGTGTTATCCAAGACACCACAAACTCCCAGACCCGAGACAATGTAGAAATAAGAATTTTTACATTGTCCCGACCGGGGATCGAACCCGAGACCTCAGAGCTAGCGACACCTTGAAACCAGTGCGTATGCCACTCGACCAAGGAGGTCCTCGAACTGGTGATCCTATGTAGTAATTTCTGTAGGATTTTGCTTAAATTAAAAACTATAGTAGCATTAAAATATATTTACATTAACCTCTTTTATACAGTTTTAACCCCGACGACGCAATTACAACCGGACTCTATAAGTTTGACCCTACGATATAAGTTTGACGTCCCTATGACTGTGTGTTTGTCTGTGACATCGTAGCACCTAGTAATTAGACGCAAGTTCATTGCTTTATTTTTTTATTTCTTGAATTAGTCGAAATTATCTTTGTCAGTTTGTTTTATAAAAACAAAGATAGTTTTGTAAAAATGGCGGCATCGTACATTCCTCTTAACAACTCCCTAAATAAGTAAGGTATTCAATGAAAGGGCTGATCTAGAAAAATACTATTTACGATGACAAATTCGGAATCTAAGTCAGTCGGGGGATTTTTAATTATTATATAGGTGAACTGATGATTCATAAAATGCAGGTGTAGACACACATTTTGTTGATAAATAATTTTCGCCAAATGTGAGTCATAGTTACTTTTGTTATTGTGTTAATATCAAATTGACCGCTATAATGTTTGGAAAAAACATGTATTATTTATAAAGGTTCTTAATAAGAAGAGGTATTTTTAAACATTTGAAACGTTTTGAATTGGGTGCATACATCTGAAAATAAAGAAAAATTGAATGAAAGAGAATAAGTGTTTGGAATATTTCCAGCATGATTAGAAACTGTCTGACTGGTCATCATTACTCGTCCATTTAATAAGCACCAAGTTCCTGTTTTTTATTTCATTTGACTGCTCAATATAATTGCCTGCCGCCATGATTTGCAACCTGTTGCTGGTTTACACTTTAAAATGACAGATAGCCTGAGACTCAAAGAAAGGCGTGATAAGGAAATGAAATAGCAATTTACTGAAAGATAGCCTCAACCACTTCCTATATAAAATTAAGATACGCCAGTAAACCATGTAGCACTTAAATAAAGTCTTATAAAAAGTCGATACACGCTAAAACAATTATGTACAAATCTGAACAAAAAGCTTTTGGTAAGGAATGGAACGGGTCAGTAAATATAATATTTACCGACTACTGCGGAATTTTTGCTTTAGCAATGAGTAAAAAATGACCAAAGAAGTTTCGGGAACCCGTCACTAACACATTGTTTGGCCGTTATTTATTGTTGAACTAGACTTTATAGGAATATTTCCTAGCGGCATAGAGCAAAAACCAACGTTAATGTGGTTAGAAAATGAAATGCTTGGTAAAATGAATAACGCTAAAAGAAAATATCGCAATGGAACTTGCATTTGTTTTCCACATTAATAAATTTCTACTAATATTTAAAGTTTGTTAGCTATTTCAAAAATATGTATATGTACCTTTTCTGAACATTGTGACTTATTTTTAGTGCCGTTCATCTCAGAGACTGTGTAGTCTATACTCGTGATCCATGTTCATATTCATAGATGTATGGAAAAATACATTTCCCGTCAACATTAATTCTAGATCAAATTGTTAATTACAGGTTTTAGACCATTTGTTATTTTGTCTCTCCTAATTGCATTAACTTACGACTGCATTTAGAGAGGAACAAAACAGGAACGTTTGAACTTAATGGATCGGAATTCACATATAGTTAACAAGCTTGGTGATTAGTGCTAATTCCCGGTCTGGTAACACACTGCAGTATTAACAGCTGAATCTAATGCTGTAATCAGACACGTTCCATTTAATCTTGAAAAGCAGTTGCATTATCTTTTGTATATTTTGACAATTTACGATGGGAGAAAATAAAACTTAAGATCAGAAAAAGTTACTGTTTTCGTGCATTCATTAACATAAGTTTCAACATAATCAGGTGTGTATTTCATAAATCTATTTATTTAATTTATAAATAAATCTTGAATATATAGATTAACAAATATTCTTTATCTTATTGCATACGAGTACGGGATTGAAAAATTGCAAATACTTACACGGTTTTATAATCTAAATAATATGATCCTAATATTACCACTAAGTACTTGCATATTAAATTTTTATTTACCTATTAAGACTACGAAGAAATTTTAATAAAATCAAATCCCTGACCCGTCGAACTCCAGGGTTTGGGCGGGATCCATTTCACTCTTCTTTGCTTATTGCCAAGTCCCAAGAAAGGAAAAATAATACCGATATAATTTAATCATCGGAACAAGACGATTACCGCGAGCGTGTACACTCATTTATTTATCACTGCTAAAAAGCAGTATCGATAAATTAGCAAGATTAACGAGTTATCAATCAGTACCAACAAATAGTATCGCTGTTTATATAAATATATTTACTAAGGTTTTTTTCGTATTGGAGTTGTAGTGGTCGGTAGAATCGGACGCGATGGGTGTTCATACCTATATATTGTTTTTCTTGTTCCTACATGGGGTGTACGGTAATAATCAATTGCGTGCTGATAAAGTGGACTATAGGAGTGCGTTTGACCAGGATTTGTACGAGGATGTGTTGAACCAAGAACTATGTAACCTGCAGCTCTCGCTATTGGCTAATGGCACCGACTATTTGGAATGTGAGTACCTCTATTTATAGTTATTTTCTCAAAAAAATCATTGACCCAGTAAAAATGTGACTCAAATACTTTAAAATCCTAAAAATTGAATGCAATCTGAAATGCATTTATTTATATTGATAAATCATTATTGACGTACATGGGCTATGCTTTATCAACAAATGCGCAGGTGGAAATGTTACTCATACGTCATAATCTCTGACCCGAGTTATCTTAATACGGAATATTAATCCGATGTTAATCTAAAAACGTATAGTAATTAGTGCAGAGACGGGATAATGCCATATTAGAGTATATTGAGGATTTTTAGACAGACGTTATTGTATAATTGTTTTGCTATCTGCTTTCGAATCCGCCGCGAGATTGAGGCAATTGTGGAAGTGAGATACCACTATGCAAAGTTATGCGCCGTCGCTCATCTACAATGATACAGTACAGGCCACTGATTTTGGTGAGGAACAAATAAGAACGTGCCATAAAACAAAACTTTACCTGATTTTTAACATTTTGGACATCTCAAATGTAACACTAATATAAAAAAATCTGCATTCTATTCTCCATCTAAATGCATGTTAAAAGTTTGTAATCAAGTCTACTGTCATGTTGTGATAAATTCTCTCACATCCCATCCAATAAAATATAATCCACAAATCATTTATTATATTGTGGGTGTGAAAATAAGCAATAAAAAACATACGATACACTTACTAAATATAAACGGCGGTTGCCGATAAGATATACGTGTGATTATGATACAACAGAGAGCGGTATAACTTAAGTTAAAGCAAATGTTCAATAAGAACTAAACATTAAAAGTAATTTCCCAAAACAAGTCATAACGTGAAAGCTTTAGAGTTCAAACTTGAAACGCAAATGTAACATTCGTTGTATAGAGGATAAACGAACGCTTGTGGACCTCAGACAGGGCAAGTGCGACTCCTGGCTTAGCCCGCCGTTCGCTTTGCTAACTAAAATGCAGAGGTCAATGGTCGAAAGTTAAAATATTTCCATTTTATCATTTGTATTTATAATTAGTCAAATACTGCAAATCTATATCTCAAATCGTTAACTCCTACTTCTCTATTTACCTCCTTACTTCATAATATTAAGCTGACAGTAAAAGAAAGAACATCTAAATGTTGTTCATACCTAATTCTCGGTAAAATAATTCCACGTGATTTCAGCTCACGTTATTTTTCAGACGCACTCTATAATAATTTACGATAAAAATTGCCATGATTCGCAAAGTCACGGTAAAAAATCAAGAATATACAAGTATTAATTGATTTTTCCGAAGTGATTGTAGTGATAAAGAGCTAATCAACTAACTATCTTGAACGACTATCCGTATTAGTGAACATTTCAGTCATTATCGCTAGTGACATCATAATACTGTCAGATATTTGAAAAATTCCAATAGCACTTCCATTACGTTTTAAAATAACCAATATTCTCAAATTATCCTACCATGTATGAACAACTCAAACTTACTTACTCACAACTGACGTTTTCGTTAACATTTCCTTTCCATATTTTTAACTTACTCCCCATATTTTTTAAATATTCATGTTTTTCAATAAAATTATATTTTTATTCCAGTTCTCGACGCCAGCGGTAGGTTTCCAAGTGGCTTCATGCAAGGGAACTGGCACGACTTTGGAGACTACTACCAGTGCCTCGGCATTAACAAAGTTATACAGGACGTAGACATCCAAGGGAAATACTGTGCGATACAGGTTCCTCTGCAACAGGATCCTATTGAGATTCCCGAATTCCCATCCATTCCGGGAGGGGATGGTTGGCCAGAAGATTGGCTGCCAATCTTCCCTACTGCAGCCCCACCCACAGAAGCACCAGGTGACCCCCCTGCAGGCCCGCCCGCAGAAGAACAAGCTAAGATATATGCAAACTACATGAGACTGCAAGCTTACGCCCGAGGTATATCAGGAGTGGGTGAACCAGTTGAGTCAAGGTACGTACATCTTAGTACACAATAAATCTAGTGGGATTAACAACATTAATATAATTCCTGCATATTATAATGATAATAAAATCTGACCTAAATTGATATTGATAGAATTGGAACAAAACATTGATTAATTAATAAAATGTTCTAAGAATATTGTTTTTATTAACACAATGCAACAAAATCATTGTTTAATATTGTGTAATACGGCAAGTAATAATTGATAATATTTGTTTCAGGGTTTTCCCAATTCTCATAACAGCAAACCTTAGATCAATGATAGGAGTTTGCATTCCGAAAGCGTGCACACCTACTCATGCGATCGAGTTCTTCCAATCAAGGATCCCATTTGTGAACTTTACTTATAATGAGTACTACTGCCGGCTTCCTAATGATAAACCTTTTGCAACAGCTGATATAGTCGCTATGTAAGTATCTTCATTTGGAAATTCTCATATGGCAAACTTTTTATTTTTCTGTTAACATTCTTTTCATTTAACACCTTCATTTTTTCCAGTGTAATCTTCGGTTTTATCGGACTTCTGACAATAACGAGCACTTGCTATGATTTGTATCAAACGTTCGTTCTAAAGCGGGGTAAGTTTAACAAGTCATGTTTTTTCATTCAGATTTTTATTTAATATTCCAGTTGTTGATAATACAGTTTGCCAATCATATAAGACTGTTTGTTTTGCTGTATCTACAGCTGCCACTGCGCAGTTACTTAACTGTATACATAATAATATAGATAAAGTCATTTGTAAGATTACAATAATGGCGCATAATATATTATACATCTGAATAAAAAAATATTTTATGAAAAAATAATTGTAGCCTTAAAATCTCTTGACCCCAAAATCTCCTCAATCTTTGTGTGAACGTTTTAAAAAAACATAACAATTTCTTTCCAGATGCCCGGCAGGTCAATCAGTTATACGCCTGCTTCTCCGTTTACACCAACACCCGTCGTACGTTGACCTTCAGCTCCGCCCCCGGGACGCTCGAATGCGTGGACGGCATCAGAGCCATCTCCATGCTATGGGTCGTGGTCGGACACACGTACAGCATGACCTTAATTGGTTTCATTCATAACACAGTAGAATTTATGGCTGTAAGTATATCTTTATTGTACCACTTTCCAAACATTATCTGTTCGTAATATATTCGAAAATCTTTAAGATTAAGAGCTCATAGCTAATCAGTGTTCAGGGCTATTAATCATTTTTATTTGCGTTTTATAAAATTTCGAAGGACTAAATGAACATCCATACCTTACGTTTTAAACCAATTAAAATATTTCACTTGCAGAGTTTATCATATTTCTCCAGCACCTGGGTGACTTCAGCGCCTATTACTGTAGACACGTTCTTCATGCTGAGCGGTATCCTAGCAGTCTACACTGTCATCGGAAAGATCTCCAGAAGTAAGTTTCCTTGCACCTTATAATTTAAAATCCCTACTAATATTATAAATGCGAAAGTAACTTGGTCTGTCTGTTACGCTTTCACGTCTAAACCACTGAACTGATTTTAATGAAATTTGGTACAGAGATAGAGTTGACCTTGAGAAAGAACATGGGATAGTTTTTCCCGGGATTTTGAAGAGTTCTCTTGGAAACGCGATATAGCCGACCTCGACTCGGGCGAAGCCGCGGGCGAAAAGCTAGTATATACTATAAGATAGAAGTATAATGTTACAGTTACAATATTTTCGCAAACTTGGTATTTCCGTAAACTTATGAAAGGCCATTATGGATTACAAATCACACTCTAATATCGTCATTAGTTTTATCACATTTGAGAGATACTACATTGTACCGAAATAGTCTGATATGGCTAGCTAAAAGTGGTTTGAAGATAACACGAAATGAAGTTTGTATGTCCGTTTAGATTTATGATGGATTTTTATTGGTGGTCCAGACTGAGTATAATGAAAAATTTAATAGAAAGAAAAAATAATGTGTTTTTATTTATAAAATGGCTGTATGAAATGTGTCTGTTTTACATTCATTATTAGTATCACCATTGTATTCCGAATAGTTAATGGACTTAATTACATCGATTTAAAAACTAATTTGTGTATGACATGATGTAAGTCATTAAGAATTGCTATTTTCCATCAATCGACGATCATCACTAAACATAATTGTTCTCTATTACAGGGCGTTTTATCCGGACAATCCATCTGTTCTACTTGAACCGGCTTCTCCGGATGTTCCCACTCCTGGCAGCCATGGTCTTGCTCCAAGCTTCATTCTTCAACCATGCGTCGGACGGCCCCTACTGGATCAACCAGGCTTTGGCCACAGAAAATTGCAGAAACTACTGGTGGTCTGCACTGCTGCACATTCAGAACTACGTGAATCCTTTGAATACCGTAAGTATATTGTGATGTTCCAAATATTATTAACGTTTAAAAAGTAAGAGAATGTTATAGTGTCAAATTTCTAATACTTGATATTTTTGTTCCAGTGCCTTCCACAAACCTGGTACCTATCAGTGGATGTTCAGCTTTACATAGTGTGTCCTCTAGTCCTGGTCTTCCTGTTTGGCCGAGAGAAGCTCGCTTGGATAGTTCTCACCGCCTTCGTTCTACTGTCTCTCGTGGGCTCATCATTGTTTAGTTTCTTATATAACTTCTCAGCTGCATTAGCTAACCCAAGGTAAGTTTCTACAATCGGTAACCTTGATCTTACTTCTAAAGAAACTACATTGAAATTTTTAATAATATTTTTTTTGTTATTTTCAGCCGTTTAGCTGAATTCACAGATTATCTAAAATACTACTACTTCAACACTTTGGCCCGAGCTCCACCTTTCTTTATTGGAATGGTTTACGGCTACCTACTGTACTTGTGCAAAGATAAGAAGATCAGGATTTCTAAAGTGAGTATTACTGTCATAGGATAATCTACCTTCTTCATAATACGTATTCATTATGTATTGTGTTATAGTTGTCTACAGTTTGAATGTACTAAATAAATAATTTATTCTTTGCTTGAAACATGATTTACAATATTGGTGGTAATATATTATTAATAAATGGTTCAGCACATTCCGCCATAACATAGGCATGCAAATATTTTCTTAGGTTTAGGCCTAAGTAGGTACACTAAGTTTCTAATTATAATTCTATTTATTATATTCTATTTTTAAATAATATATTTAAAATTCTTTAAAATTATAACATAAAAAATAACACTCTAAAATTATACATTACATCATTAACTCAAACAAAAACTAATACATACTAAGCAAAAAACCAAAACAAATTAAATCTAAAGCAAACAATTATGTACCTTTCAAAAATACTTATTATTTGTGACTCATGAAGTCTGAGATACTGTAAAAAGATTTTTCAATAAGCCACTTCTTTAGGGCCCCTTTAAACTTAGTAAGTGGTAGTTCCCTTATAGCTTTAGGTAATTTGTTGTATATTTGGATTATCCTTTTAGATCAGCGTGGCGATCCTGTGGTGCCTCTCTTTCGCCATGTTTGCGTTCTGCATCTTCTCCATCTACCCAGTGATGCAGCTCGACCACACCGCTCAGACTTTTGACAACTTCCTGAACTCCTACATGCGTTCCATCTGGGCCATTGGTCTGGGCTGGTTGATCTTTGCCTGTGTTCACGGCTATGGCGGTAAGCAGAATTGTTTTAATAATATCTACGTTTCAAATCTAATTGATTTTTTTTTTATTTAAGCTAATATTTATTTAATAATAATGTCGTTTCACAGGCCCCATCAACTGGTTCCTCTCACTCCAAATTTGGAAGCTACCAGCTCGTCTGTCGTACGCCGTGTATCTGATTCATATGGCCGTTATATTCACTGGTACTGGAAGCTGGCTGAAGACTTACTACTACACCGAAAGCAAAAATGTAAGTTTCCTTGAGTTCGCCTGCAATTGTTACAAATACTTAATTAATATTGTCAAGTTTTTCTTGGTCAATTTGTGTTCCTGATATTAATGAAATTTTATATAATTTTGTCCACAGATGTACAGGTTCGCTGGTGACATCTCCATATCATTCCTCTTCGCATTTATCCTGAGCGTCTTGATCGACGCACCCTTCTCCACCATCCAAAAGATTCTTAATGGTAAGTTAAGGTTTCTATACAAACTTTCAAAAAACAATTAGTGCCCCCTTTAGTAACATATTTTGGGATAATAGCAGTTCTCAGTGTTCCAGTGCTATTAAATTAGGCAATACTATTCATCATTAATCGTGTTGATTTCGTTAGTTAGAGTAGTAATTCTATTTTTTTTAATATTTCACAATTGAGATTGGTAGTCTAAAAACAGAATCTATTTACAGAAAATGCTTTTAAAACATTGCTTAAGAACAAAGTGTAACTGAGAACATTATATTTTACAGGTACCAGCAAAAGACCAAGGAAGCCCGTAGAATCTATAAACCCAGTTTCCGTGATAAAAGACGAAGACAATTTTGTTAAGACTTCGTTATAGAAGAATTCATAATAAAGACTGAAATATAATTAGGGAAACAAGCTCATAAACTATGAAAAAACAATAAATAAAGACTGTGAGAAGGAGAAAGCAAATCGCATCGCAAGAGTCACTTCTTACAAATAAAAGTGATTGAATTCTGCATCGATTCATCATCATCATCATCATCTCAGCCTATCGCCGTCCACTGCTGAACGTAGGCCTCCCCCAAAGAGCGCCAACCATCCCGGTCCTGGGCAGCGCGCATCCATCCGAACTTCTTGAATTCTGCATCGATTACGTCATATTTAAAAAGCAATAATCATGACTAAGGGTTCTAGTGAATAATTGTAATCTTGATAATGTGTATATCCGTGTCCTAATCACTAATTAATCATGGTCTATCAATGTTAAACGTGATATTCATGGAATTTAGATCGTAATATTATATTTAACGAAGGTGTATGATAATTTTTTTAGCCTTAAGCCTTGGTAAGATCTTTAAATATTTTTAAGTAGGTATTAAGTATTATTTAAATTAATAAATTATTTAATGTGAACATGATAAAGTATTTTATTGACAGACCTTTTTCCTCCGAGATTGTGTCAGTGTTTAAATGAATGTTTTTAGAATATTTTTATTTAACAGTTACGCTTATTGCATTTCCTAACAAAGTCATAGACTAGTTAACTTTTATTTCATTTATTTGTCACTTGCAATAAACTCACAATGGGGAAAGCCCCCCGACCATAGTTACCTCGGCCTTAGATGCACACATAGATAGGCATACAGAAATGATAACGTGCAAATTAAAGAATCAAAGGGTTAAGGAATTAGTTTAGAAAAAAGTCCGGGTTGTTAAGATAAAACTGGTTTTTATTTTCACATTATTTTTACTGTTATAAATATATTCATAATCAAGGACTGCTTAAAGGAAGACATGACACATGGTAACATTGATCAACTATTTACCTTTGTGGTCAAATTCATTGTTGTATAAGAATGCGCACTTTTGCAATTTTTAAAAATTGTCTTCATATTTTCGTGACATTTAAGACAAAATTCTCCTCGTCCTCTTAAATGAGTTACTCAGGGCTGGGAAGAACTCTGGACGATGTGAGAGCTGGGGTCGTCATTATCAGTGGGTATCGAGTCCAAGTCCATGCAGGGGTCATCGTGTGAAGCGGGATTGGGATCCATGTTCAGGCCGTGGTCAGCAGGGTAAAAAAAAACTCGGGGTCCGAAGAAAGCTTTCTCGTTAAATAACAAATCCGCAAGAAAGCAAAACAATACAAATGCAAACGAATGTGTCTTGTAATTTTTATTTAGTTCACGCTGTCATAAAAGATTCGACGTTGTCACATAACAGACAAACAATCAATTAATCTAAAAAGTCTCTGTTTCTCTTTTATTACATAAAAAAAAACCTACGAATGACATGCCCAAATAGGAGTATAACGTAATAAAAATATTCATTTTTGACTTTATTTATATTTGGCCCTTTAAGAAACCAAAATAAATTCAAATAATTCCCATATTATATGTACAAAATTATAGTTATACTGTTTTGTGCAGTAGCATTTTGTTATGAACTAAAAAATAAATTGTATTTCAGCCAGCAGTGCGCTTGTTAAACCTTGTTAACTTGTTAATTATTATAAAAATCATAAAATAAAATCATCTTTTGAATTGATCAACAATGATTGACAAACGAATGAATTACAGATGTCAACAATTTCTTTTTTATCCTTTCGGTACTTTTTATTTCACAAAAATATTGCCATCTTATTTTGATAAATTAATACCGTGGTTAATTAACATAAAACAAGACATATTTTTATACAAAAGCATGTCGTTGGGCGTTTCATGGCCAAAAATGGGCATTCTCCTATCAGACATAAATAACTTAGAATTCTTGTTGATTTATGACAAACTGTCTATCTGTGTCAATCTGGATAGAGAACATTTTTTTCCAGAGTATATAATGGTAAGTATACATCTATGTACTTACCATTAATATAACTTATGCATGCAAAAAAGGCAAATTTACCAGGGCTTTACATGAATTACTGTCGAGAGCGAGAAATAAAACTGCAGCCGGTTATAGTTCTTAATATAATGTTAGCTCGAAATACCACTCGATTATCCAAACAATTCAATAATTAGTTCCTTAATATCATACTCATTTTATATTTACACTTAATAAAGGACAGTTTTATAGTTCCAATTTTTTTCCATGTTTTTATAAACTCACTGTCTTGTTTGTTTGTTTGTCGTTCCGGTTTGATTTTTGCAACACAATTTTGAGCCACTTCCCGATAAGTTACCAGGCTGAAACCCGATGACAATGCAATATACAACAATGAAAACGGTTCGACCTGATTTTGATAAAATTTTAATGAACTGAACATTTAAAAACGTGGGTATTTTTTTTTTTAAATCGATTAATTATTTATGTAACAATTCCGCCTGACGTTTCGAAAGAAATAATCAAAAATGGTGAACGAGAAGAGAGGGTACTAACTGACTTGATTTCATTACGAGCGGTGATAAAAGGCAATGGGTTGGAATATTAAAAAAAACCGATAAGCAACTAAGTAAAGTTTAAATGCTAGAAACTACTTTTAATGAACATAAAACTTCAATGACCTAAAATGAAACAGCTAAGAGCTGCTAATGAATTCCTTTAATAAATTAAATTAAGATACAATTGTGTCAGAACTGTTTATTTATTATGTCGTTGATAACTGCGACCCGATAAGACATCGGAACATGTTATTGACCACTCTTGTACATAACGATACCTTTCTTCCTCCTATCTCGGTTACAAACGGAAGTTACTTATAATGTATTGACATGTTTAGTCTCCGTCCCGATTGGAACTCCGTCGGTGTATTTGTGAAATAAGATGTGATCAATAGTAACAATTGTGTTTGAATGAACGCAATGCTGTAGTGAATGGAAGGCAAGGTAAGATACCTACTTTTTCTAAAGAAATTATTAATTAAGACAAAAATAATTGAAATTCTATTAACGTCCACGACCGATTTTGGATGGGCAGCTAATGACACCAGACAGCTGCACTGGACATACTAAAGTGACGATATGTGTTCGCAAACACAGATATCCGTACCTCCTCAAAGTGGGACGGCAATGGGACACGACCGGAGAGAGATTAGACGCTGAATCTATATTTTTACTTGCTTTCCGACGGAAACTACGAAATTTATATCTAAAAGCACATTCGATTCGAAAAGTCGATACG